>NC_013490.2:3234198-3236621 GCF_000004555.2 Caenorhabditis briggsae
CTTTCACAGAAAATGAGATATATGGGCTCAAAGTGGACGATCCGGGTGTCGTTCTATTAGAGGTTTTACGGTAGTTCTAGAAACTCTAGCGATCAAAATGTTACCAAAAAATCTGAATTTTATTCAGAAAATCCCTCTAAATTCCGAGAATTTATTTCATTTGATACAATATCGGTTTTAAGGATGGGACCTTGTAAATCGGCACGAACGGCGCTCGCGGAAATCTCAGGTGCCAGTTTTTTTATATTTTTGACAATATTAGAAATTTTGATTTTTTTAATGAATGGATTCTGAGAAGAAAAATGAACATTTCACTGAAAAATGATGTTCCTCCAATAGAAGCTCCGTTCTCAGCGACCCCACGAAAATTACAAGTGCGCCCTCTAATTGAAGGGCCCCCCCCCCCTAGGGACCTCACGAAAAATAGAAGGGCCGGCCCTTCTAATACAGGTTTTACGGTATATCAGAAATTTCGATCTTCTAATTTATGATTTTCAGAATTTGTAGAAATTGGAATTTCTTCAAACTTATCAATTCAAGTTTTTGAAATGTTTTCCAACATATCTGAGAATTTCTGAATTTTTGGTTTTTGATTTTTTTTTCGGAAATTTAAGAAGAATTTGAAAATGTTTGAATTTTTCTATTTCTTGAAATTCTGGAATTCCGTTTTTTTTCTGTAATTTTTGAATTTTCCGCTTTTTTTGGATTTTTCAGAATTTTCCAGAATTCAAGAATCCTGGAACTTCCTCACTTTAAAACATTTTTCTGAATATCTGAATATTGACTTTTTGTATTTTTTTCGAGTTCCCCAAATTCAGAATCGCAAAGTGAGAATATCAAAAAATCAGATTTTCTAAAAATTTCAAAATTCCCGCCAAATCAAACGAATAAAATCTCACCGATATTCTCCACCTGTTTCAGCCAAAGTCTTATGATTCGGTTCTCCAGATTTCAGCGTCCCGTACACAAAAACGGAGAATTTTTTCTCCATGTTTTTGGTTCTGAAAATCTGGAATTTCAGGAAAATAATCATAGAAAAACTGAAGATTCTGAAAATCGGAGAAGAAAAAAATCAAGGTAAACAAAGTCATTTAGCAAAAATATGAAAAAAAAATTGTCAGAATTTGCAGATAAAATTATATAGAAATCTGTATTTTTCAAAAAAATTCGATATGGTACAATTAATATGCCTCGTTTCGGGTTAATAGAAAAAATACGCGTTTTGGGTCTTGAAACGAAAAAATCAATGTTTTTTCGAAGCAAAAAATCAATAAGGCACACAGAGAAAAATCGATAATCAATGAGCAGAAATGGGGTGGGGAAACAGGTATCTCGTAATTCGAATTGTGGGAAACTGAACAGAAAAATTGGCGGGAAAAATCGGAAATTCGAACAAAAAAGAAGTAAATCGGATACATAGAAATTTGAACACAATTTTAAAAATTTTTTTTCAAAAAATTAAAAAAAAAAAGAAAATCACATTCCATCAAAAGCCTGGGCTCGTTGTCGTGGTGTTCCTCGCATACTCTGAAAATTTAGAAAATTTGAAAAAATCGGAAAATTCAAAAAATCACAAAAAGCCAAAACAAAAACTGAAAATCTATAAAAGTTTGAAACTCAAAATTCTGAAAATTCCAGAAAAATTCTGATATATGAGAAAATTTAAGTTTTTGAAAAAATTTGAGAAAATCAAAGATTTTGGGATTCAGAAATTCAAAATTATGGAAAATTACAAAAATCCAAAAATTAAAAAATTTAGAAAATCCCAAATTAAAACGAAATTATAAGAAAGTTCCAGGAAATTTAGAAATTCGGAAATTCAGAAATTTAGAAATTCAGAAACTCAGAAATTCAGAAATTCAGAAATTCAGAAATTCAGAAATTCAGAAATTCAGAAATTTAGAAATTCAGAAACTCAGAAATTCAGAAATTCAGAAATTCAGAAATTCAGAAACTCAGAAATTCAGAAATTCAGAAATTCAGAAATTCAGAAACTCAGAAATTCAGAAATTCAGAAACTCAGAAATTCAGAAATTCAGAAATTTAGAAATTCAGAAATTCAGAAATTCAGAAATTCAAAAATTCGGAAACTCAGAAATTCAGAAATTCAGAAATTCAGAAATTCAGAAATTCAGAAATTTAGAAATTCAGAAACTCAGAAATTCAGAAATTCAGAAATTCAGAAATTCAGAAACTCAGAAATTCAGAAATTCAGAAACTCAGAAATTCAGAAATTCAGAAATTTAGAAATTCATAAGTTCATAAATTCAGAAATTCAGAAATTCAGAAATTCAGAAATTCAGAAATTCAGAAATTCAGAAATTCAGAAATTCAGAAATTCAGAAATTCAGAAATTCAGAAATTCAGAAATTCAGAAATTCAGAAATTCAGAAACTCAGAAATTCAGAAATTCATAAGTTCAG
>NC_013490.2:3236856-3239470 GCF_000004555.2 Caenorhabditis briggsae
AAATTCATAAGTTCATAAATTCAGAAATTCAGAAATTCAGAAATTCATAAATTCAGAAATTCAGAAATTCAGAAATTCAGAAACTCAGAAATTTAGAAATTCAGAAATTCAGAAATTCATAAATTCAGAAATTCAGAAATTCAGAAATTCAGAAATTCAGAAATTCAGAAATTCAGAAATTCAGAAATTCAGAAATTTAGAAATTCATAAGTTCATAAATTCAGAAATTCAGAAATTCAGAAATTCAGAAATTCAGAAATTCAGAAATTCAGAAATTCAGAAATTCAGAAATTCAGAAATTCAGAAATTCAGAAATTCAGAAACTCAGAAATTCAGAAATTCAGAAATTCAGAAATTCATAAATTCAGAAATTCAGAAATTCGGAAATTCAGAAATTTAGAAATTCAGAAACTCAGAAATTCAGAAATTCAGAAATTCAGAAATTCAGAAACTCAGAAATTCAGAAATTCAGAAATTCAGAAACTCAGAAATTCAGAAATTTAGAAATTTAGAAATTCATAAGTTCATAAATTCAGAAATTCAGAAATTCAGAATTTCAGAAATTCAGAAATTCAGAAATTTAGAAATTCATAAGTTCATAAATTCAGAAATTCAGAAATTCAGAATTTCAGAAATTCAGAAATCAGAAATTCATAAGTTCATAAATTCAGAAATTCATAAGTTCAGAAATTCAGAAATTTAGAAATTTTAAAAAATCTGGAATTCCGAAAATTCAAAAAAGAATTAAAAACTAGAAATTAACGCTTCCAAAAAATAGAAAAACCCAGAAATTACGTTATTCAGATTTTCAGAAAATCCGGAAATTCTACATGTTTTAAAAGTTTAAGACTCCCAAAAACTCAAAAATTGAAATCTCAAAAGTCAGAAACTACAGAATAGTCGAAAATTACCAAAAAATCAGCATTTTCAGAAATCCCAACTTTCAGAATTCAAAAATTCAGAAATTTCAAAAAAGTCTCATTTTTCAAAGTTTCCGAAAAATTCAAAAATTCAAAATAAAACCACACTATTAGTTTTTCAAAAATCTCAAAAAGTCCATTTCTCTGCACACTTTCATTCCACAACACACTGAAAATTCCAAAAAAATCGAAACTTTGAATTTTGGAAAAATTCCAAAAAATTGAGTTTTCAAAACTCCACCTAAATTCTAAAATGAACTTTAAATCAAAACAAACACCTGACATTAGATTTACAACTAATTTCAAAAAAAAAAAACATTTCTCCGCACTCCACAACACTCTATTTCCTCACATGTCTGTCTGTGTGTCCACAAGTCCTAGATGTCCGCCTCAACCCATTCACTTCCCCTTGCCACGTCATACGACTGCTGCCTCGGAGGCAGCAATCTCATATTAAAATGACCTAAACCCTTTGATCTTTGGGTTACTGTAGTTGGTACACCACCGCTACGCGGTGGCTGTCGACGCGACGCGGCCGCGTAGCGTGTGATAACTACGGTAGGGGAAGTAGGATCGGGTGAGCAAGATGAGGAGGATCCTATCGAACTTGCCGATTTCGATTTTTTCTAGAAAAAATTCAGAAATTCAGAAATTGAGAAATTCTAGAAATTCGAAAAATCCAAGAAATTCAGAAATTCAGAAATTCAGAAATTCAGAAATTCAGAAATTCAGAAATTCAAAAATTCAGAAATTCAGAAATTCAGAAATTCAGAAATTCAGAAATTCAGAAATTCAGAAATTCAGAAATTCAGAAATTCAAAAATTCAGAAATTCAGAAATTCAGAAATTCAAAATTTGAGAAATTCAGAAATTGAGAAATTCTAGAAATTCGAAAAATCCAAGAAATTCAGAAATTCAGAAATTCAGAAATTCAGAAATTCAGAAATTCAGAAATTCAGAAATTCAAAAATTCAGAAATTCAGAAATTCAGAAATTCAAAATTTGAGAAATTCAGAAATTCAGAAATTCAGAAATTCAGAAATTCAGAAATTCAGAAATTCAGAAATTCAGAAATTCAGAAATTCAGAAATTCAGAAATTCAAATATTCAAAAATTCAGAAATTCAGAAATACAGAAATTGAGAAATTCTAGAAATTCGAAAATTCAGAAATTCAGAAATTCTAAAAATTCGAAAATTTTGGAATTCTAAAAATTTTATCTGAATTTAGAATTTTGGAATTTAAGAGTTTCAGAATTCCAAAAAAAAAATTTTTGTTGGAATTTTCAATTTTTTGCAAAATGTCCTTTTTATTATTTCAAAGTTTAAAAATCCCCTTTTTCAGACCAAAAAAACAGAAATTCAGAAATTCAGAAATTCAGAAATTAGAAAATTCCAAGAAATTCAGAAATTCAGGAATTCAGAAATTCAGAAATTGAGAAATTCTAAAAATTCAAAAATTCCAGGAGATTCCAAAATGCAGAAGTTCGGAAAATGGGAAAATTACATCAGCGTAATTTCGGAAAAATTGAAAAACTGATAACTGACATCATTGAAATTTTTTTTTCGGAAGTTGATTGTCAGTCAAAATCAACTGACAGATTAAAAAGAACAAAGTTATCAGCAGCGCAAATATTGAGTTTGAGTTCTTTTTTTTTGAAAAAAAAGTCCGATTTTTCCAAACTACAGTAATCCT
>NC_013490.2:3249795-3279262 GCF_000004555.2 Caenorhabditis briggsae
GAAATTAACGCTTCCAAAAAATAGAAAAACCCAGAAATTACGTTATTCAGATTTTCAGAAAATCCGGAAATTCTACATGTTTTAAAAGTTTAAGACTCCCAAAAACTCAAAAATTGAAATCTCAAAAGTCAGAAACTACAGAATAGTCGAAAATTACCAAAAAATCAGCATTTTCAGAAATCCCAACTTTCAGAATTCAAAAATTCAGAAATTTCAAAAAAGTCTCATTTTTCAAAGTTTCCGAAAAATTCAAAAATTCAAAATAAAACCACACTATTAGTTTTTCAAAAATCTCAAAAAGTCCATTTCTCTGCACACTTTCATTCCACAACACACTGAAAATTCCAAAAAAATCGAAACTTTGAATTTTGGAAAAATTCCAAAAAATTGAGTTTTCAAAACTCCACCTAAATTCTAAAATGAACTTTAAATCAAAACAAACACCTGACATTAGATTTACAACTAATTTCAAAAAAAAAAAACATTTCTCCGCACTCCACAACACTCTATTTCCTCACATGTCTGTCTGTGTGTCCACAAGTCCTAGATGTCCGCCTCAACCCATTCACTTCCCCTTGCCACGTCATACGACTGCTGCCTCGGAGGCAGCAATCTCATATTAAAATGACCTAAACCCTTTGATCTTTGGGTTACTGTAGTTGGTACACCACCGCTACGCGGTGGCTGTCGACGCGACGCGGCCGCGTAGCGTGTGATAACTACGGTAGGGGAAGTAGGATCGGGTGAGCAAGATGAGGAGGATCCTATCGAACTTGCCGATTTCGATTTTTTCTAGAAAAAATTCAGAAATTCAGAAATTGAGAAATTCTAGAAATTCGAAAAATCCAAGAAATTCAGAAATTCAGAAATTCAGAAATTCAGAAATTCAGAAATTCAGAAATTCAAAAATTCAGAAATTCAGAAATTCAGAAATTCAGAAATTCAGAAATTCAGAAATTCAGAAATTCAGAAATTCAGAAATTCAAAAATTCAGAAATTCAGAAATTCAGAAATTCAAAATTTGAGAAATTCAGAAATTGAGAAATTCTAGAAATTCGAAAAATCCAAGAAATTCAGAAATTCAGAAATTCAGAAATTCAGAAATTCAGAAATTCAGAAATTCAGAAATTCAAAAATTCAGAAATTCAGAAATTCAGAAATTCAAAATTTGAGAAATTCAGAAATTCAGAAATTCAGAAATTCAGAAATTCAGAAATTCAGAAATTCAGAAATTCAGAAATTCAGAAATTCAGAAATTCAGAAATTCAAATATTCAAAAATTCAGAAATTCAGAAATACAGAAATTGAGAAATTCTAGAAATTCGAAAATTCAGAAATTCAGAAATTCTAAAAATTCGAAAATTTTGGAATTCTAAAAATTTTATCTGAATTTAGAAATTTTGGAATTTAAGAGTTTCAGAATTCCAAAAAAAAAATTTTTGTTGGAATTTTCAATTTTTTGCAAAATGTCCTTTTTATTATTTCAAAGTTTAAAAATCCCCTTTTTCAACCAAAAAAACAGAAATTCAGAAATTCAGAAATTCGAAAAATCCAAGAAATTCAGAAATTCAGAAATTCTAGAAATTCGAAAAATCCAAGAAATTCAGAAATTCAGAAATTCAGAAATTCAGAAATTCAGAAATTCAGAAATTCAGAAATTCAAAAATTCAGAAATTCAGAAATTCAGAAATTCAGAAATTCAGAAATTCAGAAATTCAGAAATTCAGAAATTCAGAAATTCAAAAATTCAGAAATTCAGAAATTCAGAAATTCAAAATTTGAGAAATTCAGAAATTGAGAAATTCTAGAAATTCGAAAAATCCAAGAAATTCAGAAATTCAGAAATTCAGAAATTCAGAAATTCAGAAATTCAGAAATTCAGAAATTCAAAAATTCAGAAATTCAGAAATTCAGAAATTCAAAATTTGAGAAATTCAGAAATTGAGAAATTCTAGAAATTCGAAAAATCCAAGAAATTCAGAAATTCAGAAATTCAGAAATTCAGAAATTCAGAAATTCAGAAATTCAGAAATTCAAAAATTCAGAAATTCAGAAATTCAGAAATTCAAAATTTGAGAAATTCAGAAATTCAGAAATTCAGAAATTCAGAAATTCAGAAATTCAGAAATTCAGAAATTCAGAAATTCAGAAATTCAGAAATTCAGAAATTCAGAAATTCAAATATTCAAAAATTCAGAAATTCAGAAATACAGAAATTGAGAAATTCTAGAAATTCGAAAATTCAGAAATTCAGAAATTCTAAAAATTCGAAAATTTTGGAATTCTAAAAATTTTATCTGAATTTAGAAATTTTGGAATTTAAGAGTTTCAGAATTCCAAAAAAAAAATTTTTGTTGGAATTTTCAATTTTTTGCAAAATGTCCTTTTTATTATTTCAAAGTTTAAAAATCCCCTTTTTCAACCAAAAAAACAGAAATTCAGAAATTCAGAAATTCAGAAATTCGAAAATTCCAAGAAATTCAGAAATTCAGGAATTCAGAAATTCAGAAATTGAGAAATTCTAAAAATTCAAAAATTCCAGGAGATTCCAAAATGCAGAAGTTCGGAAAATGGGAAAATTACATCAGCGTAATTTCGGAAAAATTGAAAAACTGATAACTGACATCATTGAAATTTTTTTTTCGGAAGTTGATTGTCAGCAAAATCAACTGACAGATTAAAAAGAACAAAGTTATCAGCAGCGCAAATATTGAGTTTGATTTCTTTTTTTTTGAAAAAAAAGTCCGATTTTTCCAAACTACAGTAATCCTACAGTAACCCTAGAAAATCTAGAATGTCTTGTTTTCGATTTTCAAAAAGTTCGGAAAATTTCAATTTGCAAACTTTTGAAATATTGGAAAAAACATAAAATTCCCAAAAAAATTCTACAGTAATCCTACAGCTTTCAAAACTACAGTAATGTCAAAAAGCTACAGCAATCCAATTCCCAAATTACAGTAGCTTCTTCAACTACAGTGCTCCTTCAAAATCTATAGTAATCCTCTGAAAAAGCTACAGTAATCCTATTTCTTAGTGGAGTACCATCACCGTTATAGCGGTCACAACTACAGTAATATTTTGAAGTACAGTAATCCTAAAAATCTTGAGTAACCTGTTTCAAGGTACAGTAATAGTGTAGTGCTTTTAACTACAGTAACCCTAAACGTCTGCAGTAATCCCAAAAAAAATCTACAGTAATCATTCAAAAAATCGACAGTAACCCTTATAAAAGCTACAGTAATCCAATTCCAAGGTAGAGTACCATTATGATTATAGCGGCCACAACTACAGAAATCCAATTTTTAGTTACAGTAATCTTTTGAAAAAGGTACAGTAATCATATTTCCCGGTCACAGCAATCCCAAAAAACCTACAGTAACCCTGTCTTACCATTCGCATCGTCGTAAATTTATCAAAACCCTGAGCAACATTTTGAGCATGAATCGCATCGTGTTCTCGATGTTGTTGAATTGTTTGTGTCCCATTTTGTGTCCCATTCTGTCCCCCAACTGTCATATTTTCATCTCTCTTCAATCCGTCAATATCACCGCGTAGCTCCTCTAAATGCTCTTTGAATATTCTTGCTCGTTTTTCGTATTCGTTTCTGTAACAATTTTTTTAAAGTTTTTGAGTTGTAACTTTTCTAGACTTTTGCCAAACTCATTTTTAAAGTTAAATTCGGGTTTCGCTTGTTGCTAGCTTCAAAATGAGTATAATCATGCCCAGGTTTACTTCAATTTCCAGTTTTGAGTGCGTCGCGGTCGTGCGGCGCGGTCGGTAAGTCAAAACTCAAAAATGAGCAAAATAGGCGAATATGGGGCTCATTTGAAAGCTCTCAGCTTCAAAATCTCAAACACGTTTATTTCAAACGTCTCAATCTAATAATATTTTGACTAAAAGACTTTCAAAATTTTGGGTGATAAATTTTATAGCTTATAACTTTTCTAGACTTCTCTCAAGTTCATTTTAGATATTAAAACTGATTTTCATTTGTTGTTAGCTTCAAAATGAGTTTAATCATGCCTAGGTTTGCTCAGTTTCAACTTTTTGGGTGCGTCGCGGTCGTGCGGCGCGGTTGGTAGGTCAAAACTCAAATTGGGCAAAATAGGTCAATATGAGGTTTTTTTTAAGCTCTCAATGTCAGAAATTCAAATTTTTGTATTGCAAACGTGGAAATAAGACGATATAACTTTTATAGGACTATCAAAAGTTTTAGTGAAAAATTGAAAAGCTTGTAACTTTTCTAGACTTTTGTCAAACGAAGATTTGATATTAGAATCAAAAATCGTTCGTTGTTAGCTTCAAAATGAGTATAATCATGCCTGGGTTCGATTGATTCTAATTTTTGGATGCGTCGCGGTTGTGCGGCGCGGTTGGTAGGTGAAAACTCAAAAATTGAGCAAACCTAGACTTGATTATACTCGTTTTGAAGCTCACAACTAGGGAAATCTGATTTTAGCATTAAAAATGAGTTTGACAAAAGCTTAGAAAAGTTACAGCGCTTTCAAATTTGTAGCGAATACATTGGAGCACCTATACTAGCAACGTTGCATTCACAAAGCACTTTAAACTAAATTATTTGATTTCCTGAGGTGGAGACCTTTGAAATGAGCCCCATATTGACCTACTTTGCTCTATTCCCAATTTTGACCTACTGACCGCCCCGCACGACCGCGACGCACCCAAAAATTCAAACTCAATCAAATCTAGGCATGATTATACTCATTTTGAAGCTCTCTATGTCGGAAATTCAATTTTTCTATTTTCAAGTCCACCTGGATTTTTCCAATTCCATCAAAATCGTTTGTTGTTCAAAAATCTGATTAATCGATGGATCTGGCGGCGGAAAGATGAGCCCCGAGCCATAAGTGGGCGGAGCTTTCGGATTCTGCGAATTCTGAATATTTTGAGAATTCTGAGAATTCTGAAGTGGTGTATTCTGAAGATTTGGAGGTGGATTCGATGGAATTGGGGAGGAGAATGTGGATGGCATGTTTAGACTTCGTGACATCATCTGTTGGGACGATGGATGGGAATCTGGAATTTCAAAATTTCCAAAAAAATTCTGAAAGTTTGTAATCCTCACGTTCCAGTGATTGCAATTGATGATAGGATCCAGTGCTTGGCATTCCAGGGTGCCCTTGGTGTTGTTGGTGCCAATTCTAGAATTCAAAAAATTTAAAATCCCAATTTTTTCTTTAAAAACTCACTGGATCAATAACCAAAGCCGTTTGACTCGAGTATTGTGTCATTTTTCGATTCGCATCCAAACTGACATCAGCCAGCGACATTGACATTTGTTTCGCCAGGATTTCCGCTTCTCGCGCTTTTCGTTCCATTCGGAGAAGTGCTTCTTCTGACTGAAATAATGAAAATTTGCGCTTGAGACTAAGATTTTTGAATTTCTGACATCGAGAGCTTCATCATGAGCCCCATATTGACCCACTTTGCTCTATTCCGAGTTTTGACCTACCAACCGCGCCGCACGACCGCGACGCACCCAAAAAGTTGAAACTGAGCAAACCTGGCCATGATTATACTTATTTTGCAGCTAACAACAAATGAAAATCAGTTTTAATATCTAAAATGAACTTGAGAGAAGTCTAGAAAAGTTATAAGCTATAAAATTTATCACCCAAAATTTTGAAAGTCTTTTAGTCAAAATATTATTAGATTGAGACGTTTGAAATAAACGTGTTTGAGATTTTGAAGCTGAGAGCTTTCAAATGAGCCCCATATTCGCCTATTTTGCTCATTTTTGAGTTTTGACCTACCGACCGCGCCGCACGACCGCGTCGCACCCGAAAAAACTGAAAATGAGCGAGCATGGGCTTGATTATACTCATTTCGAAGCTTACAACAAACGAAATCCAATTTCAACGCCAAAAATTAGTTTGCGAAAAGTCTAGAAAAGTTATTAGCATTTGAATTTTTCACCCAAAATTTCGGTTGTCCCAAACCGGCGATATTTTTCGATTCAGACGTTCGAAACAAGAAATTTCGAGAATTTGAAACTGCGAGCTTTGAAATGAGCCCCATATTGACCCAATTTGATCTATTTCGAATTTTGATCTACCAACCGCGCCGCGCGACCGCGACGCACCCGAAAAACTGAAATCGAGCAAACCTGGGCATGATTATACTTATTTTAAAGCTCTCATCAGGAAAAATTCAAATCTTAAAAAATTTTGTAATTTGAAGAAAAACCTGAAAAGTTAGAGCACTCTCAAATTTTCAGCAGAAAAATTGAAGGAACTAAAATGATAAAATTGCACGTACGAAGCAATTGAAATTAGAATTACCATATCCTGGAGCACGAGGGCTTCAGAATGAACCCTATATTCGCTACTTTTGGCTCATTTTTTGACCCACCAACCGCACCGAACGATCGCGACGCGATGAAAAATGCAAAATTGAGCAAAGCTAGGCATGATTATACTCATTTTGAAGCTCTCACCGAGTCAAATTCAAATATACCACTCTCCCGAACTCTCACCTTCATATTATTCATACTCAATCGATTACATTCCGCCTCCACTTCACTTTTCTGTTTGTACAACATCAATGTTTCATGTTCCGAATGTCTCGCTTTCTCCGCCAATTGATCATTTGCCTCTTCTGCTTTCCGAACACTCTCCTGTGCTTTCATCAATTCCATTGTCATCAGTTCAACCTGTTGTTTCAGTTCCTTGCACTCTTTCTCCATTTGTTGCCGTTCTTTTCGCTCTAGAGCAATCTTCGCCTGCTCTACGGACCTCCTTTGTTTGTCCTCTTTGGCTTGAGACCTCATTTGTTGCACCTGAAAGTTTAAAATTCAAATTCGTTAGATTTAGAGTTTCAAAATGAGCCCCATTTTGTCCTAGTTAGACGCATTTTGAGTTTTGACCTACTTAGCCGCAACGCACAACCGCGACGCGCCCAAAAAACTTAAATAGAGCAAACCTAGGCATGATTATACTTATTTTGAAGCTCTCGACAAGGAAATTACGAATCGAATTGTTGTTTTTAATTTGAACAAGAATGACAGAAGTTACAGGGGTTTTAAGTTTTTAGCTTCTTTTTTAAGACCCTTGTTACAGAAAAACTGCTTTAACAGGACGCCAACTTTGATTTTCAAATTTTCAAGCCGGAGAGCTTTGGAATGAGCCCCATATTGACCCAATTTGCTCAATTTCGGATTTCGATCTACCAACCGCGCCGCGCGACCGCGACGCATCCAAAAAGCGAAACTTATACGAGCTCAGGCATGATTATACTCATTTTGAAGCTCTCAAAACGCTGAATTCGAAAATTCTAACCTCTAATGTATCTGGTTGCCTCCTTCTCAAATACAAATTGTGTGTTCCTATACATAAATCCAAAATCGATGAATCGATTGATGTTTCTCGCGATCGAAACGATATTGTCGACTTGTCGACGGTCTTCATATGGAACTGAAAAATCGATTTTTCAAAAATTATAGTTTAAAAACTCACTTTTCGACTCTTAAACTGAATATTTTTAATTTCACTCCAACTGAAAAACGGGCGAGGTGTTATCCGATTCACACCCTTATAGATTCCCAATCCTTGAGCGGATATTCCAAGATGAAGATCCGTTTCTTTGTTGTTCTGAAAGATTTTATATTTAGATATTTGAATTTGGCTAGTTTGGAGCTTCAAAATGAGTATAATCAAGCCCATGTTCGCTCATTTTCCGTTTTTTCGGGTGCGTCGCGGTCGTGCGTCGCGGTTGGTATGTCGAAACTCAAAAGTGAGCAAAGTAGGTCAATATGGGGCTCATTTTGAAGCTCGTGAAGTCGGAAACTCAAAATTTTCATCTATAACCGTTTTGGGAGTTTAGTTTGTTTATTAGAGCAGTCTCAAAAAACGTTTTTCAAAAAATTCAAGGCTTCCTATTTCAGCGAATGTTTATCGGGCTTACATGAAACGCATATATTGTGAATTAGTATGTTACGAGCTTCAAAATAAGTATAATCATGCCCAGTTTTGTTCAATTTCAACGTTTTGGTCGCATCGCGGTCGTGCGGCGCGGTTGGTGGGTGAAAACAAAATGAGCCAAAAGTAGCAAAAATGGAGCTCATTTTGAAGCTCTCGCGCTTCAAAATATGGTAATTTTAATTTTAATTACTTCGTAAGTGCAATTTTATCATTTTAGTTCCTTCAAACTTTCTGCTGAAAATTTGAAAGCGCTCTAACTTTTCAGATTTCACTCCAAATCGCAAATTTTCTCTAGATTTGAATTTTCCTTTTTGAGAGCTTCAAAATGAATATGAGCATGCCTAGGTTTCGATGATTCCAATTTTTTGGGTGCGTCGCGGTCGCGTGGCGCGGTTGGTAGATCAAAGCACAAAATTGCGCAAAGTAGGTCAATATGGGGCTCATTTTGAAGCTCAAAGCCTTCTAGACTCAGTAAAAGCAATGAAAACTTACACAAATGGGATAGTAAAGGATTCCATACATTTCCAAATCCTGTGCAACCCTTAAATACTCGAGCTCCGCCTCCTCCCTCGATTGTCCGGCGTTTCGAGACCACCATCGTTTGATTCGATCTCTCCACATATCTGCACTCATATCATATTGATCGATGACACTTTTTGGTAAATGTTTGTCCAGATCTATGGGTCCAACTTCTTCTGTGCAATCGCCGTGCTGAATTGGATTACTGTAGTTTTTTAATGAAAATTAAGACTACCGTACCATTGCTTGAACTGCAAAACTGGCTAAGAGGACGGAGGCTTCTGGAGAACAATACAGGTTCATTGAGAGGATGGCTTCTCGAATTTGAAGAAAAAATAAATGTCGAGTGACGTCGAGAATTATCTCTGGCTCGACGTCTTCTGGATAGAATTTCACGAGGAATAGAAAATGAAAACTCGCATCGGAGGGGTCTTTTTGAACGTCTTGGCCACATATCTGAAATTCGGAAATTTGAAAAAATTTGAAAATGTGAAAATTCTCAAAATTCTAAAATTATCAAAATTCAGAAATTCAGAAATTCAGAAATTCTAAAATTCAGAAATTCAGAAATTCAAAATTTGAGAAATTCAAAAATTCAGAAATTCAGAAATTCAGAAATTCAAAATTTGAGAAATTCAGAAATTCAGAAATTCAGAAATTCCGAAATTCAGAAATGCAGAAATTCAGAAATTCAGAAATTCAGAAATTCAGAAATTCAGAAATTCAGAAATTCAGAAATTCAGAAATTCAGAAATTCAGAAATTCAGAAATTCAGAAATTCAGAAATTCAGAAATTCAGAAATTCAGAAATTCAGAAATTCAGAAATTCAGAAATTCAGAAATTCAGAAATTCAGAAATTCAGAAATTCAGAAATTCTAAAATTCTAATATTCTGGAATTCTAATATTCAGAAATTCAGAAATTCAGAAATTCAGAAATTCAGAAATTCAGAAATTCAGAAATTCAGAAATTCAGAAATTCTAAAATTCTAATATTCTGGAATTCTAATATTCTGGAATTCTAAATTCAGAAATTCAGAAATTCAGAAATTCAGAAATTCAGAAATTCAGAAATTCAGAAATTCAGAAATTCAGAAATTCAGAAATTCAGAAATTCAGAAATTCAGAAATTCAGAAATTCAGAAATTCAGAAATTCAGAAATTCAGAAATTCAGAAATTCAGAAATTCCGAAATTCAGAAATTCAGAAATTCAGAAATTCAGAAATTCAGAAATTCAGAAATTCAGAAATTCAGAAATTCCGAAATTCAGAAATTCAGAAATTCAGAAATTCAGAAATTCAGAAATTCAGAAATTCAGAAATTCTAAAATTCTAAAATTCTGGAATTCTAAAATTCTGGAATTCTAAAAATTTTATCTGAATTTAGAAATTTTGGAATTTAACATGTTTCAGAATTCAAAAAAAAAAATTTTGTTGGAATTTTCAATTTCTCGCAAAATGTCCTTTTTATTATTTCAAAGTTTAAAAATCCCCTTTTTCAACCAAAAAAAAAAACACTCACCGTTTTATCATTCTGCAGCCAACATGGAATATTTTTCTTATTGGTATACTGTAGTCCAAAATACCATGTTTCCCGGAGTCCGATAATTCGACAAACCGCTTCAAATAAATGTCTTCCTGTCCATGTTTTCTCTATTACAATCTTCTCCAAATCCGCATCCATCGTACTAACTTTCGCATAAATTGGCTTCGAATTTCGAGAGAATATTGAAAATCCGCCCATTTTTGATTTTGTGATTTTTAGGTGAAATTTACCTGAAAAATTTTAGGCAAAGTTGGAGATTTTGAGCCAATTTTTGCAAAAAAAAGAGCCAAAAGGAGATAATTAGATTGAAAATTGAAAAAAAAACATTTCGAAAATTCTTATTTTTCGTTTGAAATATTCGAATTTTGTCTGAAATTGTTTCTGAAAATCTGAAAATTCTTTTTCCGAAACTTTAGAATTTTAGAATTTCTTGATTTTAGGATCTTGGAATTTTAGAATTTTAGAATTTTAGAATTTTAGAATTTTAGAATTTTAGAATTTTAGAATTTCAGAATTTTAGAATTTTAGAATTTTAGAATTTTAAAATTTTAGAATTTTAGAATTTTAGAATTTTAGAATTTTAGAATTTTAGAATTTTAGGATCTTGGAATTTTAGAATTTTAGAATTTTAGAATTTTAGAATTTTAGAATTTTAGAATTTTAGAATTTTAGAATTTTAGAATTTTAAAATTTTAGAATTTTAGAATTTTAGAATTTTAGAATTTTAGAATTTTAGAATTTTAGAATTTTAGAATTTTAGAATTTTAGAATTTTAGAATTTTAGAATTTTAGAATTTTAGAATTTTAGAATTTTAGAATTTTTGGATTTTAGGATTTTAGAATTTTAGAATTTTTGGATTTTAGAATTTTAGAATTTTAGAATTTTAGAATTTTAGAATTTTAGAATTTTAGAATTTTAGAATTTTAGAATTTTAGAATTTTAGAATTGTAGAATTTTAGAATTTTAGAATTTTTGGATTTTAGAATTTTTGGATTTTAGGATTTTAGAATTTTAGAATTTTTGGATTTTAGGATTTTAATATTTTCTGAATTTCAGAATTCTTATAGTATCAAAATTTCTGAGTTTCTGAAGTTCTAAAAATCTGAAATACACAGTTTTCGAATGTTTCTTTTGAATTCTATAAAATTCTAAAGATTTGAACAATTCGGATTTTCGGATTTCTTTGGAAGTCAAAAGTTTCGAAATTTCAAGGATTTTCAAAAAATCCAGGAATTTCGAAACTTCAATTAAAGTTTTATCTACAAAAATTGACTTAAAAAAAAGAGCTCTGCACAAAAAATGCTATAATTACAGTACACTGAAATAATACAAAAATGTGACTTTCGAGGATAAAACTACAAACTACAAAAAAGGAAAAAAAACGTTAAGACAGAAAAACTTTCTTGAGAAAATCGATGCATTGTCGGTCTGGCAAACATAATACTACCCTCCGTGTTGTACACTTGTTGTGTCTGCGTCTCTTTCGATCTGACACTCTCTCGTCTCTATCTTCTTTCTCTTCTTTTTAGTGAGAGAGAGCGGGGGAGAGAGAGAGAGAGAGAGAGAGAGAGAGAGAGAGAGAGAGAGAGAGAGAGAGAGAGAGAGAAAGAGAAGAAGAAATTCTTAATTTTTAGAAAAAAAGTGAAAGAATTGAAATGATAAGAGGTTGATATGATTCATTGTGGAAGAATTTTCTATTTAAAAAAAAAATCAAAAAATGAAAGCCAACACCCATTTTTTTTTGCAATTTCTCAATGCTTATGATGGTTTAGAGTACATAAAGATAGTTAGAGTTTTCGTAATTTTTGAAAAATTTGAAAATTGTGAACGATTTCTTCTAACAGAAGCCCCCAGTCAAACCGTCAACTTTATGCCAATTTATCTCGATTCCTATAAAAGATAGCAAAAAGTTGTCAACTGATAAAATGTCTGTAATAAAATGAGCAATATTTTATCAGTTGACAAAATTTTGATATCTCTTACAGTAACCGAGATAATTGAGCTCAAAGTCGACCGGCTTAAAGTTGGTGGTGTTAGTGCAAATACGGTAATTTGGGATTTTCAAAATTTTTTGGGTTTAAGAACAAACTGAAAAAAAAATCGCATATTGATACATTTAGATTTTTTTGAAATTTCAGACTTCTTGAAGCTCTGATTTTTCAGAAGCTCTGATTTTTCAAATGAACTTCTGTCTATTAGTTTTTAGAAATTTCGAATTTTCACAGTAATTTCTAAGTTCCAAGTTTCTTGAACTTTTCGCAAAATTTTAGGTTAACAATCCCAAAAAACACCAAAAATAATCATCAAAACACCCACAACTCGATTCAAGCAGGCTACAAAAAACTAAAAAAACTTAACGCAGTCAGCAGGATTCGAACCTACGCGGGCAGAGCCCAATTGATTTCTAGTCAATCTCCTTAACCACTCGGACATGACTGCACGGTGAGGAGAGGAGGCGGAGGGCGTACAAGAAGGAGGGGGAGGCGGGGAGCGAGGCGAGAGAGAGAGGGTGAGGAGAGAGGGAGAAAATGAAATTTCATTGTATTTTCAAAAAATTAAAAAAATTGAAAAGAATGCTTTTCTGAAATTTTCAGCATAAAAATTTCAAAAAATGAAACAAAATCTGATGAAAAATGATGATTTTTCCCATCTGAAGTCTTCTAAAAATCTAAAAAATGTCAAATAATTCAAAAATCAACACAGAGATGCTTTATTCGTTAAATTAAATTAAAAAAAATTATTAAAAATTAAAAAAAATTACTTCTTAAATAATACACATGGGGTCATCAAACGAAAAGAGACAAATAAAAAAAAAAGAAGAAACCAAGTGTTCAATAAATATAAAAATTTGGGGGAAAAACAGAAAACAAACGCGCTCTACAGAGAAAATTTCAAATTTTCGAAAAACTGACTATTTCTCAATGGAGCGCGTTTGCTTGATTTCTATGGGGAAGGGTGGTGGGAGCAAAAAAAAAGAAGCAAATGCGCTCTAATGAGAACATTTAGAAAAAATTCTCAATAGGGCGCGCTTGCACTAAAAAAAAAGGGGGAAATCTACTTAAGGAAACTGAAAAAGAATAAGTGGGAAATGCGCTCCGTGGAGAAAATATTCAAAAATTCGAAAAAATTCTCAATGGAGCGCGTTTTTTCGAAGAGGAAAAAAAGGGAAAAATTGGGGGAAAATCTAAAAAAGAAGGGTTTTTTGAAGCAACTTTCGAGAGAAAAATCACGAAAAATCTCCCAAAAAAAGTTGAAAAACCTGGAAAATTTGCATTTTTTTCAGAATTTTCAGACAAATTTCCAATGAAAATTCAATATAAATCGATTTTTGAGCATTTTAACGAATTTTCAGATATATTTCCATCATTTTTAAACAGATTTTCAGCGATTTTCAGACAAAATTAAGGGGAAAAGTAGAGATTTTTTGGGGGCGATTTTCAGAGGGATTTTCAGCAATTTCAGACAAAACAAAGAGCAATTTATTGAAGAACAAGTCCAATCTGGCTGGGTTTCATGTCGGCGCACTTCCAATTGTACAGGTAGTACTGTAGATTTCCGTCTCCCTTTCCAAACTTCAAATCCGAGAAAATCTTCTCGTTGTGCATCAAATCGAGCGCGTTGAAGACGTCAAACTTCTCCTTGTTGGCCAGAATCAACGCGTCGTTGATCAGCTGCTTCACGGAGACAGATCCAGCGACGTAGTAGTAGAGATAGGCGGCGAAGATGGTCTTGTGATTGGCATTACCCATAACGGAGGATGGAAGCGAGTAGAAGGACACGAGATCAGTGATTTTTCCATTGAGATTCTGAAAGAATTGACTTTGAAAGCTTGAAAAAAAAAGGAAAAATCTAAGAAAAAACTGCTGAAAATGACTGAATTTTCACTATCTATTTTTCTGATTTTTTCAAGGATTACTGTAGTTTTCTCAGTGTCCTACTTATTTTGGGCTAATTTCGAAAGTTAAAAATGGCTGAAAACCACAGAAATTTTTAAAATTTATTTTAAGAATTTCGAGGATTACTGTAGTTCTCTCGAAATCCAAAAATGACGTTCGATTTACTTTAGGGCTCAATTCGAGAGCATATTTGAATTTTGCGGTTGAAAATAAGCCATTTTGAGCTCATTTTGAGCTTTTCTGTTCAAAATTTTTAACTGTTTGAAACCAATTTTATCAAATTTCTTATCATTTTAGCTTCAAAATGAGCCTAGACTACGCCCACTTTTCCGAAAAAGGGCGGAGCCTAATATAGTCATGTTTATACTCATTTTGAAGCACATTTCAAGCCGAATTTGACGCTTTTCGAATTTTTCAAATTGAACCATAACTGACAGAAATGTGGGTGAACTAAGATTTTCAGTCAAATTTGGCCATTTTTTTCCCTAGAATTCAAGCTCAATTTCGACCATTTTCGAGCTAGGTGCACTCATTGCTCATTCTTAAATTTGATTGAAATTCTGAAAAAATCGAAAACAACAGCGCTAAAACTGACTGAAAATTACAGAACTTTCCCTAAACTTTGTTTTTTTTTTCATTTTCAAAGATTACTGTAGTTTTCTCAATATTGAAATTTTTGAGCAAATTTTGATGGTCAAAATGAGCCTAAGCTCCGCCCACTTTAAACGAATGGGGCGGAGCCTAGTTAAAAATCGTATTTAGACTCATTTTGAAGCTCTCAACTCAATTTTGACCCTCTTCGGTGCTCATTGCTCATCCTTAATTCTTACCTGAGCAACATACGAATACACAACATTCTTCCGCGGCAACAACGCGTGCGCCATCTCCTCCTCATCCTTGTAGACCGGTGCCAACGAGTACTGTTTCAGACTGGTGGTGAGCAGCTTGAACACCTGTCCAACATCGGATTCTTTCATTTCACGGAGCGTTCGAGTAGCCGGCTCATCTGGCAATTTGTACAGTTTGATGGTACGGGCCATTGTCATTTTGGCGGACAGATGCGAGAAACGGACATCGATCAGCTTTCTTGGGTTGAGAGAGCGGTGATAGTAACGGCACACGGAGACGGGCTTGGGGATGACGATTCCAGCGGTGAACGCGGCTTGGAAGATTCCTGAAAAAATCATTCTTTTGAAACTAGTCAATTATCAGAAAATTTGAATTTTTGGCTCATTTTAGGTCATTTTAACGTCGTGGCCTAGAAAACTCAACTTGCAAAAGTTAGGCCACCATATTGAAATGGCCTAGAAAACGTAATATCTGACCATTTCTAGGCCAAAAAGATTCCTGAAAAATCACTTTTTAGATCAGGAAATTTTGAAATCCAAATTCAGACAAAAAAAAATCCGCAAATTTTTTGACGGAATACCGAGAAATTACCAAAAAACGCTTATCAAATTCGAAATCAGCGCGAGAAATGGGTCTAGATGTTTCTAGAACCTTCTAGCTCAATTTCACGATTTTTTGGGTCACTGTAGCCCCAGAAGTACGCAAACACCAGATCTTACGACATCTTGAGCGAAAACGCTGAAAATGGATTTTCCGGTAATTTTGGGACGCTGAATTCGAATATAATAACAAACTTTAGCTTAAACATTTAGTTTTCTTTTCCTAGGCCAATTTCCATGGTGGCCTAGAAAATTCAATTTGCAAAAGTTAGGCCACCATGCTTAAATGAACTGAAAAACACACCAGGTGAATATCCTATCATTTCTAGGGCATAAAAGTTGGTGGCCTAGAAATTTGAACTGGAAAAAACTAGGCCACCATGCAAAAAACCACTTTTCGGTAAGTTTCGTTATCAGATTCGAATTCAGCATCCCAAATAGTCCAAAATCCATCTTTCAGCGTTCTAGCTCAACGTGTCGTAAGATCTGGTGTTTGCGTACATTTGGCGCTACAGTAACCAAAAAACCTTGAAATAGAGATAGAAAGTTCTAGAAAAGTCTGTCTAGACCCATTTTTCAGGCTGATTTCGAATTTGATGAGCGTTTCTCGGTATTCTGTCGAAAAATTTGGGGATTTTTTTGTCTGAATTTGGGTTCGAAAATTTCCTGACCTAAAAAGTGATTTTTCATGAATTTTTTTGGTCTAGAAATGGTCAGATATTGTGTTTTCTAGGCTATTTCAGTATGGTGGCCTAACTTTCGCAAGTTGAGTATTCTAGGCCACAACGTTAAAATGACCTAAAATGAGCCAAAAAGTTCCAATTTTCTGGACGAAAACCTACCAGTGATATTGACACGACGAGTGATTTCTCGGATAAGAACCGGTGCGACGCGTCTCGAACGAAGATTCTTATGGACACACAGGAAATTGATCTCCACCATCGGAACGGTCTTATCATAGACCCGAACAGTCTGTGGGACGGCTCCAATGAACGCGAGAAGACGATTCGATCCATCGGCACGTACTCCACAGTGCCATTCTGGACGATATCCGGGTACTTGAAGAGCCCACTTCAGGAATTCCGCCGAATAATCGAAACGGAACATCGAGTCGTCGTCTTCAACGTAGTTCTTGGTCAGGAGATTGTAGAGCTCATCCAACTGCTCCTTATCATTCAAATCGACGTTGGCCCAACGGAAACCAGTTGGCAGGGTGAATGGCTCGGCGCGAACCTTATCCAATGGAATGTTCTCCTCGATGGCGCAGTTCACATCGGCTGGCACGAGTTCGTCTGCAAAAATTCGAAAATTTCAGCATGAAAATCATGAAAATCGAGAATTTTCAGTCGAAATTATGTTTTTGAGGTCATGTTAAATTTCAGCACTATTTTCAGTTCTGGGTCATTTCTTAGTCAAAAATGAGCATTTTTCTCGGATTTTAGTGTCATTCTAGCCTAATTTCGTCAGTTCTTTGTACAAATCATCGACTTTTGGTTATTATGAGCCGTTTTTGGTGCAAATAAAGCGTTTTTTCGAGATATTGGGGTCATTTTTAGCTCAAATTGAGTGGTTTTTTGAGCTTTTGAGGCCACTTTAGCACTATTTTCGTCAGTTTCGTGTTCAAATCGACTCTTTTGGCTAATATGGCTCATTTTTTGTGTCTCTTTTTTCGAGTTTTAGCATCATTTTTGGGCCATTTTTAGTTTCAATTAAAAGTTTTAGTCTGACCATTTTAGTACTATTTTCATGTTTTTTGAGCTAAAAATTATGAAAATAGTACTAAAATGACCCAAAAACACTCATTTTCCAGTTAAAATGACCCTAAAACTGGCAAAAGTCAATCTGACCACAAAATTGATAAAAATAAAGTTAAAATGACACAAAATAACACTATATTGGAGAATTCCGGCTAAAAATACAAAACTATCGTTTTTGGCTTCAAAAATCGTTATATTGGACCAGAAAAAGCTCAACATCGGTCAAAATCGCTTTCAAGTCGTCAAATCTAGGATTTGGGTTGAAAAAAACAGCTAAAAATGACACTAAATTCAATTTTAAACCAACTTTTTGAGCTCCGAATGTCATCTTAATGCTGATTTTCAACTCAAAACGACTCTAAAAGCCCCTGGATCGGCAATGTCAATTTTAGATCAAAAAGCGTTTTTCTGGGGTTACAAATGGTCGAAAAACGACTCTTGGAGTACTAAAAAGCCGAAAATGACCCAAAATCCAACTAATTTCAGCAAAAAATGACCCAAAACTTCAAAAAAATTAACTCAAAAACTATTTTTGTCTGAAAAAAACTCGTTTCCAGCGAGTTTTTCGGGTCTAAAATAGTCTGAAAATCCCAATTTAGAGCTTAAAATCGTGATTTTTGCCTTGGAAATCACAAAAAGGCGCTCTGGACCCTCGAAATCCCAAAATTACCCATTTGTGGCACTGGTTGAGTGCTCCAGAACTGGAAACTCTTGTTACGAGCCTCTTCGACGTCGCGCGGCGCCGTTGGAATATTCGGCAAGCTTGAGACGTCGACACCGGCGGCGCGGAGCTGCTCCATGACCTGAAAATTGGAAATTTTGCAATTTTTTCGATAAAATTTGGAATTTTTGGTTCGAAAACATCGAAAAATCAAATTACCGCTTGCATGTCCACATGAGTTGGCGCCGGACGCGAACCACCCTCCTCTCCATGGTGTCCAGAGCACGGAGCTCCGTCGTGACTGTGTCCGTGGACCATCGCAAGTTCTGGAAGAAAAGAAATTGCGTTTTTGAGTGAAAAGTGTGCAAAAAACCAGGAGAAAATAGCGAAAAATCCGTTCAAAATCTGAATTTTTTATATTTTTCCTCCTAAAATTTTTTTCTTAAAAATCGGAAAAATACAACGAAAATTGGTAAAAATATACAAATTTAGGACTGAGAAAATCATGAAAACTTGCTTCGAAATCACATGACTCATATCTAAAATTCCTAATTTTAATTATTTTTCCCCCTAATTTTTATCCCTGTTTTTTAGCGATTTTTGAACGACTTTGGCGGACTTTCTGCATCAAAACTGAACTGAGAACATTAAAATTGTATATTTTTCCATAAAAACTCTAAGAAAAACTCTAAAAGTCATGAAAATCTGAAAATTTATCGAATTCTGCGATTGAAAACTTTCCAATCACCCAGTGTGTGCAATATGTCGTGGTGGTGTTCACACCCCATGCGTCATATCTCACGACGCGTTCTCTCGCCTCTCCTCGTTTCGTGTACTCTCTCGTCGCCTGCCGACACTATCAATTTTCACCGATTATCGGGCGCTGATTTTTCGGGCTTCTCCTCTGATTTTTATTGATTTTTCGTGATTTTTTGCATGAAAAGCTGTAAAAAAACCGAAAAAATCGGTCTAAACAAGGGTTTCGCGGCGACAAAGTGTGTTTTTTCAGCTGTCCCGAACATCTGTCATTTTTTCTGTCATTTTTTCCCTTTTTCTAAAGTTGTAAAGAGCCTCCGGGCGGTCGTTGTCAACTGATAAGACGACGAGTGGCATGACGATGTGATGCCACAAGTTTTATCAGTCGAAAAATTTCAATTTTGAGCAAAAAATTTTTTTTGTCTTAATATTAAATTTTTTGCCTTTTTCCAATGAATTTCTTATCAAAAACCATCAAAAAAGAAAATTTTCAGTCAGAAAATTTTTTTTTTCAAAAATTTTTTGAAAAATGAACTAGAAAAGGCAAATAGATGAATCATTTGAATGATAAGTGATAAAAATGGAAAACCAGTCAACAAATAGGGAAATATTTGATGTCATAAAAATAGTTTTTTTGCCTATTTTTGGAAAATTCCCAAAAAATCGGAAAAATTCAAAGTTTTCCTATCAAAAACTACTAATACGATTTTTTTCAATTTAAAAATGCGATTTTCAGATTTTTTTTACCCCTAAAAATGATCCAAAAAAGCTGGGAAATTCTCGATAATTTTTAGAATTTTTGAAAAAAATTTCTTGATTTTTCCTTCAAAAACCATAAGAATTTTGGGCTTTTTAGAGTCATTTTAGGCAAAAAATCGTTGAAATTGAGCCATTTTGAGCCAAAAAATCGAAATTTTCAGCCAAGTTTTAGTTAAAAAATCGACATTTTCAGCTAATTTTTAGCCCGAAAAAATCGACATTTTCAGCTAAGTTTCAGCTAAAAAATCGAAATTTTCAGCCACGTTTTAGCCAAAAAAATCGTCATTTTTAGCTAATTTTTTACACAAAAAATCGAAATTTTCAGCCAAGTTTTAGTTAAAAAATCGACATTTTCAGCTAATTTTCAGCTAAAAAATCAAAGGTTTCAGCCAATTTTTAGCCCAAAAATCTACATTTTCAGCTAAGTTTTAGCCAAAAAAAAATCGACATTTTCAGCTAATTTTTACCTTTTTAAGCCGATTTTTTATGATTTTTTGACTCTAAACAACCCAAAATTTGCTAGTTTCTGCTCATTTTTTGCTGATTTTGGCCACAAAATTTTCCAATTTTCCCCCAGATTTTTGTGCTCTTTTCTGCTCTAAAAATGCGCTCTTTTCCATCTGCAAATGATCATAAAATCATAAAATTCTCCATTTTTCTCTCCTAAATTAATAGTCTCCTCTAATAAAAATGAATGGAAAAAAACGCCCTTTTCTCCCCTTCTTCCCATTGCACTCTGTTTCTCTGCGTCTCTCAATTTTTAACACTCTCTCGGTGTTCTATTTGCATTGAAGCATCACAATCCATTCATTCATTCGTTCTCTTTCCCACCCCGCTAGACACCTTTTTTTGAGTCAGAATGTGAGAAATAGGCGGAAAATTGGCAGAAATGTGGGAAAACGTGGATTTTTCCGATTTTTTAGGTTAAAAAAAACCCCAAAATTCAGATTTTTATGTTCAAAATGGTCCAATTTTCAACCAAAAATTCGAAATTTTGATCCAGAAAATAGAGAAAAAGGGATTTTTAGAACCAAAAAGTCGCATTCCCCCAATTTTTAGGTTTAAAATGGGCAAAATTTTGAATTTTTAAGCCAAAATTTGCTGTTTTTCAACCCATTTTCTCTGAGAAATCTGAAATTTTCTAAAAAAACGATTTTTAGGTTAAGAACGGTCCGATTTTCAGTCAAAAACTCGGTTTTTCTGTACAAAAATGCTGATAAAGCCTCTTTTTGGTGAAATTTTGAAATCCAAATTTTCCAATTTTTCCAAATTTTTAGCTGAAAAATGTGATTTTTTGAACGAAAAACTCGCATTTTCTCCGATTTTTAGGTTATTTTTAAGCCAAAATTTGCTATTTTTGACATATTTTATTTGAAATTTGACCATAATTTTCAGATTTCTCTATAATTGTCCAACCAAAAAAAAACATTTGAAAAATACGAAACAAAAAATCGGAAGTGTTGCCGATAATCCGATTTTTGTCTACCTGTTTTCCGACTGTCGCATGCATACTCTTTGTCTTTTTTTTGAGACAAAAAACAGTGATTTTCACTAAAAATATAGGTAAAAATGCTGATTTTTGACCTGAAAATTAGCTGAAAATGTCGATTTTTGGCCTAAAAATTAGCTGAAAATGTCGATTTTTGGCCAAAAAATCACTGGAAATGTGGATTTTTGGCTTAAAATTGGCTGAAAATATCGATTTTTTGACTAAAAATTAGCTGAAAATATCGAATTTCAGGCTAAAAATTAGCTGAAAATGTCGATTTTCTGGCTAAAAATCACTGAAAATGCCAATTTTTAAACTAAAAATTAGCTGAAAATGTGGATTTTTTGGCTGAAAATAGCGGAAAAAAGTCGAATTTTGGCCCGAAAATTAGCTAAAAATATCGAATTTCGGGCTAAAAATTAGCTGAAAATGTCGATTTTCCAATTTTCATCTTTACAAAAAAACACCCTAAAAATCCTCATTTTTCCTATCTATTGCTCAAATTTCTGTGTCATTTTTATCTCGTTTTTCTTCCATTTCAGCCAATTTGTACCCGATTTTTCAGCTCATTTTTTTCTGTTTTTTTCGCCTATTTTTAGCCTATTTCGCTCCTTTTCTAGCTCATTTTCTCTCTAATTTCTCTCAAATTTCCAGATCTTTTCGTTTTTACCCGAAAAAACGTCGAAAAATTCGAAAAATCTGGCTGATGTCTCCGGTGACGACGACTACTTTATTCAAAAGAAGATTCTGATTCGATCAAAAATCAATACTAATAAACCTAAATTAATTAATAATATTATCATTATTATTATTCCCCCTTTTCAAAATAAGCTGAGCAATGGCTCCATCGGCCGTTTTACAAAAGCCCGGTGTGATCAAGGACCCGGTGATAGCCGCATTATTCAGTACAAAAGATCCAGAAGTACGGTATCAGGATTTGAGAGAAATCGGACATGGATCGTTTGGTGCCGTTTATTTTGTGAGTCATTTTTAGAGATTTCGATGCGAAAAAATGCCAAAATTTTGGACAAAATAACCGATTTGAATGCAAAAATAGCTGAAAAATGATACTTTCAACGGTAAAAATGGAGTTTTGATACAAAAAAGAATCTGAAAATTGCTGAGAAGTTAACAAATTTATTGACTAAAAATTCTGGAAAATCGTAGAAATTTCCAGAAAAAAAAAATGAGAAAAATGACAGATTTTTAGAAAAATACGAAAATTGGTCTGGAAAAAAGCGATGATTTTTTTCTGAAAAATCTATAAAAATGACTGAAAATTGGCTGAAAAATTGATTTTTCTATGTGAAAATGCGTTGAGAAATCGACAAAAAATACAAAAATACAAATTCAGACTGAAATTTTGATGATTTTCTACTACGAAAATTTCAAAATTTTCTGATAAAAAATCCTGAAAACTTTCTGAAAATTTTTCGGAAATTCTAGAAAAATGGACAAATATTCCAAGAAAAATCTCTGAAGAATCGGAGAAAAATTACGAATTTCCAGGAAAAAATGACTGATTTTAAAGATAAAAATGTTAGAAAAATTGCTGAAAAAAATGGGAAAAAAATGGCCGCCAAAATCACAATTCTTAATGGAAATTTTCGTTTTAAATTGCCTGAAAATTGTCATTTTTAACTTTAAAAAAAACCATTTTTCTCGAATTTTCGACCCGAAAAACCCCGGAATATCTGTATAATCGTAGAAAATTCCAGTGAAAATTTGAAAAAATAGCAGATTTTCAGCGAAAATCACTTTTGAAAATGGCTGAAAATTGCTGAAAAAATGAAAAAAAAAATCGGGCCAAAATCACAAATTTTAATAGAAATTTTTTTGGTTTTAAAACCATTTTTCTCGAGAGTGTTTTCTGAAAAAATAATAGAAAAATTGCTGTTTTTTAGCAATTTAAAAATTCAAATTTTGGTTCAAAAAATCGATTTTAAGGGTTGAAACTGCTGAAAATAAGCTTATTTTTTGTTGTTTTTGGCTCTCAAAAACTCATTTTTTGCCAAATTTTGACCTAAAAATCTCAAAAATCAAGCTAGAGATTCCAATGTTTTTGCAGGCGTACGACAAGGAGAACGAGCAAACGGTGGCGATCAAAAAGATGAATTTCAGTGGAAAACAGGCGACTGAGAAATGGAATGATATTCTAAAAGAAGTCTCGTTTCTGAATACAGTAGTCCATCGACACATCGTTGACTATAAGGCTTGTTTCCTAAAAGAAACCACTTGTTGGGTAGGTTTTTTATTATTACTAAAATTGCTGAAACTTAAAGAAAAGGAAGCTACAGTAACCCGAAAAATTGAATTTTTGGAAATTTTTGGGATTTTTTCACTGAAAATTTTGAAAAAATCCAGTAAAAATGAGCCGAAAATCGATTTTGAAATTTTGAAAATTCTGAAAAATCTTGAAAAATCTTTTTACTACGTTTTTTACATAAAAAACGGACATCCGGACACACAGAAAACCCCAAAAAATTTCCAAAATCCGGACATCCGGACACACAGAAACCCCCGAAAATTTAAAAATCCGGACATCCGGACACACAGAAAACCCCGAAAATTCCAAAATCCGGACATCCGGATACACAGAAAATCCCAAAAAATTCAAAATCAGGACATCCGGACACACAGAAACCCCCGAAAATTCCAAAATCCGGACATCCGGACACACAGAAAACTCTAAAAATCAGGACATCCGGACATCCGGACACACAGAAAACCCCCAAAAATGCAAAAATCCATGTTTTTCAGCTCGTAATGGAGTACTGTATCGGCTCGGCAGCCGACATAGTAGACGTGCTTCGAAAAGGAATGCGAGAAGTGGAAATTGCGGCGATTTGCTCACAAACTCTCGATGCTCTTCGCTATTTGCACAGTCTGAAACGGATACATCGAGATATAAAGGCTGGAAATATTTTACTGTCCGATCAAGCGATTGTGAAGCTAGGTAAGTGTTTTTAGAACGTTTTTGGAGAAAAAATGAGCGAAAACAGCTGAAAATTGACTGAAAATTAGCTGAAAAAGGCTCAAAAATGGTCAGAATCGACCTAAAAAGACGCAAAAATGTCACGAAAATTTGTTAAAAAATCTAGAAAAATATTTAAAAAAGTATGCAAATTTTGTCTGGAAATGACTGAAAATCATCAAATTTCGAGCTGAAAATAGTGAAAATCGACCAAAATAAAGACCGGAAAATTGCTGAGAAATCGCTGCAAATTCGAAAAAAGAAAGCTTAAAATTGGCTGAAAAATGGTCAGAACGGACCCGAAAAGACCCGGAAAATCGGCAAAAATTTGTCTGAAATTCGTCTGAAAATGACTGAAAATTCGAAATTGGAATCAGCTGAATGTGTTAAAAATCGGCCTAAAAAAGGCGTTAAATTTTAGGAAAATGATGAAAAAATTTGCACAGAACCTATCTGAAATTTTGCTGAAAGTTGTCTGAAAATCACTTAAAAATTGGCTGAAAACGTCTCGAAATGGTCAGAATTGACCCGGAAAATACCCCGAAAATGGCTTAAATTCAGTCTTGTAACAATGAAGTCTGTCAAAAATTGGCTAAAAATGCTCAAGTATGATCAGAGATAAATGAAAAATAGGCTTAAAATGACCTAAAATTCATTATTCAACGATAAAAATAGCCTAAAAATGGTCACCATCGACCTAAAATTACTCAAAATTCATCAATTTGTCTCGAAAGGGATGAAATTCAGCTCAAAATTATCGAAAATTTGGCTAAAAATGTCTAAAAATGTCCGTAAACACAATAATAGAAGGCCACCCTCAACTTTCACTTTGAGCCATTTTATCCTGATCCCTTTAAAAGATATCAAAAAGTTGTCAACTGATAAAATACTGTTGACATTATGATAAGTGATTTATCAGTTGACAACGTTTTGATACCTGCTACAGGAACCGAGATATACGAGTTCAAAGTTCAAGTACTGTGAGTGGTCTTCGATTAGAGCGTTTACAGTATCTTAAAAATAGTTAAATCGGAAAAAAATGATCCAAAAGTTCAGAATAAGGCTCTAGTTGTCTGAAAATGGCTTCAAAAATTCATATTTTAACATAAAAAATGGCAGAAATTACCAGAAAATCGACCTAGAAACAGTCGAAATTTCGTGGAAATGGCTTAAAATTTTGCTAAAAAATTGCTTTCATCAATAGAATTAGCACAAAATTCATCAAAAAATCATCAAAATTTGGCTGAAAACGTCTGAAAATCCCTTCATTTTTGCAGCTGATTTCGGTTCGGCGTCTCTCGTCGATCCGGCTCAAACGTTCATCGGAACACCATTCTTCATGGCTCCAGAAGTGATTTTAGCGATGGACGAAGGCCACTACTCAGATCGAGCCGATATTTGGTCACTCGGAATCACGTGCATAGAATTGGGTGAGTTTTTTTGTGAAGATTTGAAAAAAATAGCTGAAATTCGACAAAATTGGCTGGAAAATGCCTTAAAATAGGCCTAGAATTGGCCTGAAACAGTTAAAAATGGCCTAGAATAGTTTTCGAAAAAGCTTTAAACTTGTCTAAATGACCCAAAATACTTGAAAAAGGGCCTAAAATTGGCCTAAACTGTCACAATATGGCTTAAAATGGCTTAAAACATCCTAAATTTGCCTACACGATTCCCCAAAAATGATTTAGTTTCACCCAGATTTGCTGCAAACCCCCCGGCTTAAAACGACCTGGAATGACCGAAAAACGTCCGAATATGGCCTGAATGTAGTCTAAATCGCTGAAGAATGCTCCAAATTGACCTAATATGGACGGAAACCTGGCCTAAAACGGCCTAGAATGCCTAAAATTTACCTAAAACTGCCTAAACCCCTTTTTTAAATGTGCTAAAATTGTCAAAAATGGCATAAAACGGAGTCTATAACTACCAAAAGTGGTCTGAAATGACCTCTAAAAGCGCCTGTAATGGCCTAGAATCACTTAAAATGGCTTAAAAAGGACTGAATTCAGCTTAAGATGGCCCTAAAAACCGCCTAAAACGACAAAAATTTTTGAATTCTGAGCGGGGGAAAAATCCGAAAAGTGTTGCTGAAAATGTGGAAAACGTTAGCCTAGAACTGATGAATTTTGTCAAAAATTTGGATTTTCAACGAATAATAATTTTCCGAAAAATCCCCCAAATTCTGACCAAAATTGCATAAACGCGTCTCAGGTTGCCTGAAATCCGCCTAAAATGGCCTAATTTGACTTAATAATGGCCCACAAAAACCCTAAAATTTGCCTAAAGTGGCCTAGAATGGCCTAGAATTGCCTAGAATTGCCTAGAATGGCCTAAAACCTGCATGAAACGGCCTAGGATCGCTGAAAATGGTCGCAAATGGTCGAAAATAGGCCTTAAAAGCGCCTGAAATCCGCCTAAAAACAGTCAAAATCGTCCTAAAATGGGTTGAAATCTGGCCTAAAAATGTCAAATTTCGTCTGAAAACTGTGTTTTTCAATTTTCAAAACTTCGGATTTTTAGAGCTCCGCCCCTTTTCTTATCACTCTCAACCTCTTTAAATGTGCTAGAATGATCTGATGGCCTAGAATCGCTCAAAATGGCTTAAAAAGGACTGAATTCGGCCTAAATTGACCTAAATCTTGCCGAAAAACCGCCTAAACTGGCCCAGAACTGCGTGAAATGAGATCTATTGATTCCCATTTTGACCGATTTAGAGCCTAAAATTGGCCGAAATTGACTTACAAAATGGCCTAGAAGTGCCTAAAAATCGCATTTGAAACCTCAAAAATGCGCCCAAGCTCCGCCCCTTTTCTTATCACTCTCAACCCCCCCAAATTTTGCAGCCGAACGCCGTCCGCCACTATTCAGTATGAACGCGATGTCTGCCCTCTATCACATTGCTCAGAACGACCCGCCAACACTGTCACCAATCGACGACGCCTCCGAACAGCCAGAATGGTCTCGGGAGTTCGTTGAATTCATTGATAAATGTCTCCGAAAGCCGGCAGAAGAACGGATGTCGGCCGAGGAATGCTTCCGTCATCCGTTCATTCAGAAGCCACGCCCATCGGACACAATTCAGGAGCTGATTCAGCGGACGAAGAACATGGTACTCGAATTGGACAATTTCCAGTATAAGAAAATGCGAAAATTGATGTATTTGGATGAGACGGAGGGCAAAGATGGCAGCGAATCGAATGGCGGTGGTCCAGCACACGATGATCTCGATTTTCATGGAAACGAGCCGCATTCCATTGGAAGAGGTGAGAAAATGTTCTGTAAAAGGCTTGAAAACCCCATTGAAATGCGCTGAAATTGTCAAACAATTCACTTAAAATGGCCTGAAACCCGTCTGGAACGACCTGAAGCGGTCTAGAAGGCGCTAAAATTGTCCTAAAATGGCCTGGAATGGCCAAAAAATAGTTCTAAAATGCCTGAAAATGGCTTAAAATGACCTGAAATCTGCTTAAAACAGCTTAGAATGAGACTAAATTGCTTCGAAAAGTCTAAAAACACGCCTAAATTAGCCTAGATTTTGCTTTGAAAGGCCTAAAATGGCCTAAACTGGCTCTAAAAATGCCTGAAATCCGCCTAAAACGGCCTAGACTGGTCTAGAATGGCCTAACAAAGGCCTGAATCGGCCTGAAATCGCTTCAAAATGCGTCTATATAAGCCTAAATTTTGCTTTAAAGGGCCTAGAAAAGCTTAAACTGGCCCCCCTAAAAATGCCTGAAATCCGCCTAAAACGGCCTAGACTTGTCTAGAATGGCCTAAGAAAGTCGAATAGTGTAAGACTAGTCTAAAAATGTCCGGAATCAGACCTGAAATAGCTTAAAACCGCTTAAAATGGTCTAGAAACTGCCTAAAATGACCTGAAATTGCCCCAGGACAGCCTAGAATTGATAGTTTTGATCAGGTAGAGTGCCGAAGCCCAGCAAAAACGGCCTAGAACGACCTAAAAATGTCTTGAAAAGGCCTGAAATTGCCTCAAACCAGCCTAAAAATAGTTAAGAATGGCCTAACATTACCCGAAAAGGGGGGCCTAAAACAGTCAAAAATGGCTTAAAATGCGCCTAAAAAACCTGAGAAGGCCTAGAATCGTATGAGAAGAACTAGGCTGAAAATTGCTTCAAAATGGCCTAACAACAGGGCCTAGAAGGGCCTAGCTTGAGCTGAAATGGCTTAAAAACCGTTTAAAACCGCCAAAAATTGCATAAATTACTGAGCCTAAATTGCGTTAAAACTGCCTAAGTGGCCTAAAATGGCCTGAAACCCGCACTAATCGGTCTAGAAAGACCTGAAATTGATAAACCAAAGGTCTAATTAATATTATCTGAAAAAAGCCTAAATTTTGCTCAAATTTGCTCAAAAACCCGCCTAGAATAGTCTGGAAAAGGCCTAAAACGCGCCTATAACTGCTTAGAATGGCCTATAACCCCCTTTAATCGGCCTAGAATAGCCTAAAATAGCCTCAAAAATGGCTAAAATGACCCGAAATAACCCCAAAAAATGGCCAAAAATCGCCTGGCAGGGCCAAAAAAGCGTCTTAGGTGGCCAGAAATCCGCCTAAAATGACCTAGATTGACCTAGATTGACCTAGATTGACCTTAACATGGCCCACAAAAACCCTGAAATTTGCCTAAAGTGGCCTAGAATGGCCTAAAACCTGCATGAAACGGCCTAGGATCGCTGAAAATGGTCGCGAATGGTCGAAAATAGGCCTTAAAAGCGCCTGAAACTCGCATAAATCTGTTTGAGATGGCCTTAAATAGCCCCAAATGCCTGAATTGGCCTAATATCACTTTGAGAATCATCCTGAAAATGCACTGAAAATGCTTTAAATTGACCGAAAATAGCCAAAAAAAAAGCGCCTAAAACTGTCAAGAATGGCCTAAAATTGCCTAAAATTTGCCTGAAATTCCTATCTTTCGTTCCCGCCCATTTTCTAGTTTTTTTTTTCCAAATTTTCAGTTTCAGTTTCTCGATTTTCAGCCGGCGATTCAGCGTCATCTCGAAGCGCATCACTCACATCGTTCCGTTCGATGCAGAGCAGTGGAGGCGGTGGGGGACCAGCTGGATTGCTTGTCTCAACGAATCTCACTGGTGCTATGGATAATGTGCATGGTACTGTAGCTTTTCTCTTCTTTTTTTGGTGTTTTTCGGGATTACTGTATTTTGAAAATTGGCTGAAAATGGCTGAAAATGTCCACATTTTAAGGCTTTTTTCAGCCTTTTTAGGTCATTTTCAGAAACCGGTCAAAAATAGGCTGAAAATGACAGGAAGTAGCTAGCTGAAAATGGCCAATAAATGGCTTAAAATGAGCATAAGATTGCCTAAAATTGACTGAAAATGGCCGAAAATAGCGTCAAAAATGTCTAAAAATGATTGAAAAATGACTGAAAGTGGCTGAAAATGATTTTGAAAACGGCTAAAAATAGCTGAAAATAGCTTCAAAATGACTGACAATAGCTTCGAAAATGGCTAAAAATGGCCTGAAAATGACTGAAAACGGCCTAAAAATGATTAAAAATGGCTAAAATTGGCGAAAAAATGACTGAAAATGGCCTGAAAATTGCCTAAAAATGGCTTGTAAATGGTCTAAAATTGACCTGAAAATGGTTGAAAGATGACTGAAAATAGCTTCAAAAATAGCTAAAATTGGCTAGAAATGGCCTGAAAATATCTGAAAATGGCCAAAAATGACTGAAAATGATTTTGAAA
>NC_013490.2:3279419-3292569 GCF_000004555.2 Caenorhabditis briggsae
CCCACTTTTTTGTTGAAATTATCAATTTTCGCCTAAAAACTATGTTCTAAATTGATCAATTTCAATGGATTTCGGCATAAAAAATAGGCTCCGCCCACTTTATTGATATATAAGATTTTTTCGGACAAAAAACTCGAAAAAGTCAATTTGAAAAAGGCTGGAAATTGAAAATTTACGAAATTTGAATTTTTTGAATTTCATGGCCGAACTTTCTCAACGTGACTTTTCTAGGCCACTATGCTAACGTGGCCTAGAAAACATACTAGCTGAATATTGGACTGTTTCTAGGCCATTCAACATGGTGGCCGAACTTTTGCAAGTTTTCTAGGCCACCAATTTTTCTTGGGCTAGAAATGGTCCAATACGAACCAAGTACGTTTTCTAGGCCATTTCAACGTTGTGGCCCAGAAAACGCAGCACACACACACACACACACACACTTAAATTTGCAGCGCCTCCGCAGTCGAAACATGTCCCGAGGGGCGTTTGAAAACGAGATGAAAGGTGTGAAGACGCACTTGAATCGAGTGAAAGACGCGAGACAAAACGATTTCGAGGAGAAACTACAAGTGGAATTGGATGAGGAAGTGGTACGGTATCGACGGCAACAATTGAACAATCTTCATGCGTTGGAGGAGAGGCTCGATGATGAGGTTGGTCTGGAAATCATCGATTTCAGAGCTCAAAATGCCTATTTTTCTGCGAAAAAATTGGCAAAATCGTGTTTTTAAGCCCCAAAAAACCACCTATTTTAGGTCAGAAATCGCATTCGAAAAGGGGAAATTTTGGGTTTTTAGGCTTAAAAAAGGTCCCAAATGAGCCAAAAATCTTAAAATAATCCATTTTTTGATGTAAAATGGCTTAAAATGCAATTTTTGACATATAGCTCAAATTAGGTCGAATTTTGGGATTTTAAAAAATTGGAATTATGGAAAAAAATTATCTGAAAATGTCGATTTTTGGGCTAAAAATTATCTGAAAATGTCGATTTTTGGGCTAAAAATTAGCTTAAACTGTCGATTTTTGACGGAATTTAGATTTTTAGAAAAATATAAAAAAGAGCAACTTTTTAGCTCAAATTTTGTGATTCTTCATTTCCAGAGTCTAAAAAACCTAAACCCTGAAAATTGGAATTTTTGGCGATTTTTAGAGCGATATGGGATTTTGCAAATGCCCCGAGGAACCTCTAAAATGACCGATTTTTGACCCTAATTAGCTCAAATTTCGTGATTTTTCACTCCCAAACCCCTCAATTCATCAATTTTGCGCCTAATTTGCAGGAAGTGAACGTGCAGGAGCGTCAAATGGACACCCGTCACGGACTGCTTTCGAAACAACACGAAATGACGAGAGAGCTCGAAATGCAACACTTGAATGAGCTGCATTCAATGAAGAAGCGACATTTGGAGACACAGCATGAGGCAGAATCAGCCAGTCAGAATGAGTATACGACACGGCAGCAGGAAGAACTCAGGAAGAAACATGCCATGCAGTCCAGGCAACAGCCCAGGGAGCTTAAGGTGAGCAATCCAGGAGCTTTTTAAGCCGAAAAAACGAGAAAATTTCATTATAATCAAGCCCCGCCCCTTTTTTTCTAGAGCATTCTGGACATTTTCAGCTTAAAAAAAACGACTGAAAAATCGATGAAAATTGACCCAAAACTGACTCCGCCCACTTTTTTTTCTGATTTTCGACAAATTTCCAATCGAGCCAACAACCCAGAGAGCTCTTTTCAGCAAAAAAAAAATGCCTGAAAAAACGACTTGTGCTTAAAAACTATGTTCTAAATTGATCAATTTCAATGGATTTTTGCATAAAAATAGGCTCCGCCCACTTTATTGACATATAAGATTTTTTATTTTGTGGAAGTAGGCTCCGCCCACTTCCTTCCCCAAAAAAACAGAAAGAAAAATCCAAAAAATGACTGAAATTCTGCGCGAAAATTGACTGAAAATTGGTAGTGGGCGGAGCCTATTTGGTGGTGGTCTCAAAATTTCAGCTGTATTCGGCTCAAAATTTACAGACTGTTAAATTACAATTAAGCTCCGCCCACTTTCTCGAAAAAATCAAAATTTATTGAGAAAATCCCCTATGAAAAATCGGGGTCAGTTTTCAACGATTTTGGTCATCAAAATTAAGCTCCGCCCCTTTTCAGCCAAGCCAAAAAAAAACGACTGAAAACAGTTTTTTTTTAAGTGGGCGGAGCTTAATTTTAGAAATTTCCGCGCATCAAAAATAAGCTCCGCCCACTTTCAAAGAATGCCGATGATGGGTAAAATTAGGCTCCGCCCTCCTTATTCCTAGAAAAATCACACCTTTTCTGCCAAGAAATAGGCTCCGCCCATTTTTTCTGAATTTCAAAAATCAAATTTTTATATACTGAATTTGTGAGAAAAGTTCAAAATTTCGAAAAATCGGATATTTGAAAAAATTCAAGAAAGTTAAAAATTTTCGGTCCAAAAAAAGGGGACCGTGCTTATTGTGGCATCAAAAATAAGCTCCGCCCACAGGACATATACACAACGAAAATCAGTCAAAATTTTCAACAATTTTCGATCCATAATATGGAAAATTGGGCTTTCGGGAATAGGCTCCGCCCACAAAGAAGAACGAATTTTCTTAAAAATTGACCCCCAAAATTCAACTATGCTCCGCCCACTTTTTTTTTCGAAATTTCGATAGTTTGTGAAAGAAGAATTTGGCCTAAAAATTATAGATTTTTTTTCTCATTTATGGGTCCAAAAATTGGAATTTCGACTAATTTTGGCTCAGAATTTACAGATTTAGGTCCAAAATATGTCTAAAATTTCTCTAAAAATCGATATTTTTGCAGATTCAAGAAGCGCAAATCCGCAAGCAATATCGTCAGGTAGTAAAAACGCAAACGCGTCAATTCAAGCTCTACCTGACACAAATGATTCAAGTAGTGCCGAAAGACGAACAAAAAGAGCTGACGTCTCGTCTGAAACAGGACCAAATGCAGAAAGTCGCTCTTTTGGCATCACAATACGAGAGTCAAATCAAGAAAATGGTCCAGGATAAGACGGTGAAACTGGAGTCGTGGCAAGAGGATGAGCAACGGATTCTGAGTGAAAAACTGGAGAAAGAGCTCGAGGAGCTGTTGGTTTATCAAAAGAAACAGAAGGCCACGTTGGAGGAGCAGATTCAAAAGGTTAGTATCGATTTTTGGCGAAAAAATCTGTTAAAAATTGATCAAGCTCCGCCCACTTTCTGGAAGCAACGACTTTTCGCCGAAAAAATCCGGTTGAAAATGATCAATTTTGAGGGGTTTTGACATTACAAACAGGCTCCGCCCACTTTCAGATGCGAAAAATCGATTTTTGACAAAAAATCGTTGATTAAATTTTCGCGGATTTTAGAATAAGCTCCGTCCCCTTTTTACGGAAAATCAACAAAAAATCGGACAATTTTAAGGATTTTCGAATTAAAAATAGGCTCCGCCCACTTTTCAGATATCTCGAAATTTTGCGAGAAAATCAGATAGGAATCGGTCAATTTTTAACGATTTTTCGTCAAAATTGAGCTCCACCCCTTTTAAAGAAAATAGGCTCCGCCCACTTTCTAGAAAAAAAAATCAAAATTTATCGGAAAAATCGGTCAGGCACAATGATTTCGGCCGCAATTTAGAAGCGCCGCCCACTTCTAAAAAAATAAAAATAAAAATAGAATAGGCTCCGCCCACAATTGAGAACACAAAAATACAAAAAAACGCTGAAATTTAAATATTAATTTTTTTTTAGAAATCTGAAAAAGTGTAAAAATCGAGAAATTCGAAATTTCGAAAAAACTGGATTTTTTCAAAAATCTTTCAAATTCACCAAAAAAATTTTTGGCCAAAATCCGTTTTAAATTGATCGATGAATTAATGGTTTTTGGGCATTAAAAATAGGCTCCGCCCACTTTCAAAAAAAAAAAGAATCTGATTAAAATCGGTCAATTTCCACAAATTTTGGTAGCTATGTATAAGCTTCCAAGACAAGCTCCGCCCACTTCCTGAGATAGTCGATTTCTGGCAAAAAAATCCGAGTAAAATTATCTATTTTAGTCGATTTTGACATTGTTAAGCTCCGCCCACTTCCTCAAAGAATCCCATCAAAAAATCCGTCAGTTTTCAAATCCTTCAAATTCATCACAAAACGGGTTTCTGATAGAAAAAAGGGGGCGGAGCTTAGCTATCTGAAGTGATCATCTTTAAAAAATTTCCAAACTTTTTGCAGGAACGAACGACACTCGAAGAACGAATCAACGCTCGTCGGGCGCTCCTGGAGCAGAAGATTCTGGAAGAACGAGAGCAAATGGCCGAAATGCGTCGGCTGAAAAAAGAGCAGATTCGTGATCGACACAGTCAAGAGAGGCATCGGCTGGAGAATCAATTTGTGAGAACTGGATCGACGAGTCGAAGTTCCGGAGGAGCGACGAATTCCAGTTCTATTCAAATGGCAATGTAGACTTTGAGCTGCTGTTCTGAGAGTCATTTTGAGTCAAAATTCGTTATAATTCAGCCATTTTGAGTCGAAAAATCGGAAAATTTCAGCTGATTTGAGTCAAAAGTTGCTAATTTAGAGCCATTTTATGCCAAAAAATCATTGAAATTAGGCTATTTTGAGTTCGAAAAATGCGCCAAATATGGTCAAAATTGGGCCATTTTTAATCCAAAATCGTTTAATTTGAGCTAGTTTGAGCTTAAAATATAGTCGAGTTTGCGCCTTTTTGTGAGTCAAAAAGGTCAATTTTGAGCTTTTTTTGATCATTGAAATGCTCCAAAAATGGTCAATTTCGAGTCATTTTGAGCTGAAAAAAATCGTTGAAATTGAGTCATTTTGAGTCGAAAAATTTGAGAATTCAAGCTAATTTGAGCCATTTCCAGCCGAAAATTGGCAAATTTGAGCGGTTTTAAGTCGTTAAAATGAGCCAAAAATCGAGACAATTTTCAGCCATTTTGAGACCAAAATCGTTCGAATGAGGTAATTCTAAGCAGAAAATCACCAATTTTCAGTCATTTTAAGCTGAAAATTGCTCATTTTTGGCCATTTTTCCATATAATTTTGATGAGATTTTTGGCTCATTTTTGGCTTATTTTCAGCCCGAAATCTGTCTATTTTGTTTCATATTAAGCTGAGCAATCATGAAATTTAGAACTATTTTGATCCATTTGGAATGAAAAATTGTGCTAATTTTTTGTCAAAATTCGTCGATTTTGACACTTTTTGGAGCTAATTTCAGTCATTTGAGCTATTTTGCGCTTAAAATAGTCGAATTTCGAGTCATTTTGAGTCAAAAAAGGTCAATTTTGAGCTTTTTTGATCATTGAAATGCTCCAAAAATGGTCAATTTCGAGTCATTTTGAGCTGAAAAAATCGTTGAAATTGAGCCATTTTGAGCTGAAATTGCTCGTTTTTTGTCAAAATTCGACGATTTTGACACTTTTCGCAGCTAATTTCAGTCTTTTCAAGCCGCAAATCGTTTAAATTGGGCTAGTCTGAGCTCATTTCATTGCTCAGAATTGCTCGGATTGCTCAGATTAGACTCATTTTGACCAAATTTTGGCCTATTTTTGGCCATTTTTAGTCAGAAATTGATGATTTTCAGACTATTTTCGGTCAAAAATCACGAAAATTCGCTCGAAATTGACCCTGATATTGCTCATTTTCAGCTATTTTTAGCTAGTTTTAGCGATTTTGGCTCATTTAAAGCCGATTTTTGATGATTTTTGGCTCATTTTGAGGCGATATAATTTCCTAATTTTCGCCCCCCCCCCTTTTCTATTTGCCATATTTCTCTCGGGTCCCCCTTCTCTTAAGCCCCGCCCCTTTTTAAGCCCCGCCCCTTTTCCCCCATTAATACGGTTCTTTCAAAAATCCTTTACTTTCCATGTCTCCCTTTTTTTCTTCACTTCCAAGAAGTTGTGTCCCTTTAAATCCTCCCTTTCCCTTTGTCTGTGATCCTTTAAGAAAAACGGCTTATCTGGGGATTACTGTAGCCGCCCCTCCGGCTACAGTAGGCGGAGCTACAGTAATCCCCAAAAAATTCCACGTGCAATACATATAAAATTTCCCCCATTTTCTCCCCAAAAAATACACACATCGATACGGTGCTCTTCCCCCTCTTTTTTCAAAAAATTAGTTGTTTTTTCTTCTTTCATATCTTAAGGCTGAGCAATCTCGCCGGAAGCTGAGCAATCATCAGAAAGCAATTGGTCCATTTCCTCTCCTCTCTTTCTCTGTCTACTTATTTCCTATGATATGGCTATATAAACATTTTTAATATAACTCGCTTTCTTTTTCATATTTTCAGGGATCAAATTTCCTATCGATCGACACAAAAATCGAACTTCTAGGATCAAAATGGGCGGAGTTAAGGCTATTCTACAGTTTTTGGCTCGTAGCTCCGCCCATTTTGATCCGAAATCGATGATTTTTGTATCAATCAATAGGAAATTTGAATTTACACAAAATCGATGAAATTTCCTATCGATTGGCACAAAATCCGAATGTCTAGGATCAAAATGGGCGGAGTTATGTCCATTTGAGAGATTTCGGCTCGTAGCGCATTTTTTTTTCCTAGGAGACTGATTTTTGTAGAAATGGATAGGAGATTTGACTTCACCAAAATTCCGAAAATTTTCAAATTGATTGATATAAAAATCAAAGTGATTGGATCAAAATGGGCGGAGCTAGGCGCTTCTGAGTATTTTTGTCTCATAGCTCCGCCCATTTTGATCCTAGCGATGTGATTTTTGCATTAATCAATAGGAAATTAAATTTCGAACAAGCGCAATAAAACTTCAAAACGATTGGTACAAAAATCAGAGAAATCGGATCAAAATGGGCGGAGCTACGAGCTAAAAATAGTCAAATCGACAGAACTCCGCCCATTTTCATCCTAGAAAGTTTATTTTTGTACCAATCAAAAGGAAATTAAATTTTGCATAAGACCAATAAAATTTCACATCGATTGGCATAAAAATCGATTCTCTAGGATCAAAATGGGCGGAGCTACGAGCCAAAAACAGGCAAATGATCATAGCTCCGCCCATTTTGATCGTAGAAATCTGATTTTTGTACCAAAGAAGAGGAAATTAAAATCAGTACAAGATCAATTAAATTTCACATCGATTGGCATAAAAATCGATTCTCTAGGATCAAAATGGGCGGAGCTACGAGTAACAAATAGTGAAATTGGCATAACTCCGCCCATTTTGACCCTAGAATCACGATTTTTGGATCAATCGATAGGAAATTAAATTTTAAACAAATTTTGTAAAACTTGAAAATTACATATAAAAACTAGATTGAATCGCGCCGAAGGCGCACCAACTTGCTGGTGACCTCTGATAGATTGCTATAAAGGAAGAGGGAAGTGTAGGAAAGAGCTCCTAGAGATCGAGCTTGAGGTCTAGATGGAGCCTGGAGCCTGGAGCCTGGAGACATCCATTATGGATCGTATGCTGGAGCACATGGACACATGGACATGGATCATTTATGAACCAATCCGACGATTTGAAGAATGTTCATCAGCGAAGTTCAAGATAATGGATTCAGACGATTCAGTGTTCTGCATAATTCAGACTGAAAATAAGGAAACGGAGCTTCAGAACTTGTTGATCTTGCCATTTTTCGTTTCTGAAATAGTTTTTATGATAAATCAGCCATTTCGCACAGAATCGATAAAATTTCCTATCTGATGGTACAAAATTCGAAATTCTAGGATCAAAATGGGCGGAGTGATCTCAATTTGACGATTTTTGGCTCGTAGCTCCACCCATTTTGATCCTAGAGCTTTTATTTTGTGCTAATAGATAGGAAATTTAATTTCACACAAGATCAACAAAATTTCCTATTGATTAATACAGAAATCAGATTTCTAGGATCAAATAGGGCGGAGCTATGTCTATTCAACTGTTTTTGTCTTGTAACTCCACCCATTTTGATCCTAGAGATTTGAAAATTGTATCAATCAATAAGAAACTGAATTTTGCATACGATCAATAAAATTTCTTATCAATTCATATAAAAACCAAATCTCTAGGATCAAAATGAGCTGAGTTATGACTCAACTACAGTTAAATTGGCATTGCTCCGTCAATTTTGATTCTAAAAAGCTGACTTTTGTACCAATCGATAGGAAATTGAATTTTGCACAAGAACAATACTATTTCACATTGATTGGTACAAAAATAAACTTTCTAGGATCAAAACGAGAGGAGCTACGAGCCAATAACTGTCAAATAAGCATATCTCCGCCCATTTTGATCCTAGACATTTGAATTTTGCACTAATAGATAGGAAATTTGATTTTACAAATGACCAATAAAATTTCAGTTGTATTGAGCCAAAAATCAAACCTCCAGGATCAAAACGGGCGGAGAAATGCCCCAAAATCGTTCAAATTGAATTAGCCCCGCCCATTTGGATCCTAGAACGTTGATGTTTGTACCGTTCGATTTGAAATTAAATTTTTCACAAGACTAATTAATGTTTCTATCGACTGTCACAAAAATCAGGAGAATAGGATCAAAATGGGCGGAGCTACGCGCCAACGACACTCAACTGTACTTAGCTCCTCTCATTTTGATCCTAGATCATTGATTTTTGCTGCAATCAATGAGATTTTTAATTTTGCACAAGGTCCATAAAAGTTTTAATCGATTGGCACGAAATCCGAATGTCTAGGATCAAAATGGGCGGAGCTATGACCCAAAAACAGATAAATTGGCATTGCTCCGCCCATTTTGATCCGAAATCGCTGATTTTTGCACCAATCGATAAACAATTCAATTGAAATCGAACAGGCTCCATGTATAGTGGATTAGTAAAAAACCGTTTTCGATCAAAATGGGCGGAGTTATGACCGAAAATAGCAAGGTAGCCTTAGCTCCGCCCATTTTGATCTAAAACCTAGAATTTTTGGATCAATCGCTCATAAGTTTGATAGCTAATAAAATGATGTTATGTAAAACTAAATTACCAATCGATTGATACAAAAATCAAACCTCTAGGATCAAAATCCAATTTTAATCGTTCTCACTCATGGCCTAGAAATCCCCAAAACTAGTCCCCCTCGCCAATCAAATCGTTGAAAAACCAGAAATTCATAGAACTCGGCCCATTTTGATCCGAAATCAGAGTATTTTTCTCAACATTCTATTTTTTTCAGTTCAAGACTGATCCTATCTTTTCGCTGCTTTTTTGTTCTATGTATTCCCAGGCTCCGCCCCCTTTCTCTCCTCCAAAATAAGCTTTTTTTTGAAGATTTTTCAAGTAGTAAACCTCCCAAAAAGGAGTGAGTTTAGAGGAATTTTTGAATTCTTTTTTTTTCGATTTCTTCGTTTTGGTTTTTTTTCCCATGGGAAGATAAGAAGAAGAAGAAGGAGAAGAAAAAGAAGAAGACAAAAGAGAGAAGATGTGGAGCGTTTTCTGGGATTTTAAAGGGAAAAAGAAGCGGGGAAAAAGATGGATTTGCATTTATTGCATTCTTCTTCTTCTTCTTCTTTTTATCCCCCACCCCCAACTCCTTTTATTTTCCATCCCATTTTTCCGCTTTTATTCTTAACTTTTTACTTTGTTTTATTTTTGGAATTTGTAGGGCCCAGTATCCAAGGGTACATCGAAAAAGGGTACATCGAGTTCTTAGGGTACATTGGTTCCAAGGGTACATTGGATTGTTCGGTACATGTAGGTGGACAAAAAAAGTAAATCAATATTTTTATACATACTATTTTGCTTTCTGCTCAAAATTATAGGCTTAGGCTGAAACGCCTTACAGTCTAAGATCCCATGTACCCTCAGAACCTATGTACCCTAAGAACTCGATGTACCCTCGATGTACCCTTTTTCGATGTACCCTTGGATCGTGGGCCAATTTGTAGAGATTTTTGGAATCTTTCAGATGACAAAAAATCTGAAAATCTGAGAATTAAAAGTTCCTAAACTCTGTGATTCTGTAATTCTAGAGTTCGAAAACTCTCAAATCCTCAAAATTGGAAAGTCAGAAATTTTTGACAGTTCGAAATGTCCAAAATTTTGAATTCTGCTGTATTTCCTCTAATAGAAGCCCACCCACGCCGTCAGCTTTGAGCCCAATTATCTCGTTTCCTGTAACAGATGTAAAAAATCTGTCAATTGATAAAATCTTTCTCAAAAGATGAGCAATCTTTTATCAGTTGACAGATTTTTGATATCTGTTACAGTAACCGAAATAATTGAGCTTAAAGCTGACGGGTTTGGGTTGGCTTCTGTTAGAGGAAATACGGTAGCTTAGTTTTTGAGATTCTTCTAGAAATTTTAGGATTTTGGAATTTTGAAGGTTCCGATTTTCCGAATTTGAACACTTTAGAATTTTAGAATCTCAGAAACTCAGAATGGTTGAAAATTAGAAATTCGAAAGTTTAGGGCCCTTCTATTAGAGAGGCCCTTCTAATACAGGTTTTATGGTATCCCGATTTTCAGAAATTCAAGATTTTCAGGTTTTCAGCATTACGATAATTGAGAATTCTGGAATCCAGAATCTCAGAATTTCAAAATTTAGGAATTTCAGATCTTTTTCATAATTTCATAGATTCTGACTTTGTGAATTTCGAAGTTTGAAAGCTTCAGGATTTCAAAAATTTTGAGTATTCCCGATTTTCAGAATTTAAGAATCTCAGAATTTCAGAAATTCAAAAGTTCCAAATGTCGGATTTTACTAATTTCAAAAATTAAGATTTTTGAAAATTCGAAATTTCAGATATTCATAGATTCCAACTTTGTGAATTTTGAATATTTCTAATGTTTCAAAATCCATAAATTCCAAATTTTCTATTCCTCTTTCAAAATCCACAAAGATCCAAACATTTCTAAGAGATCCAAGACAAGAAATTGAAATCGGAGACGACGTTTCCGATTAGTTACATTCGATATATTTATGTTAGAAAAGAAGAGAGAGAGTGTGGAAAGATGAGAGAGTGGTTAGAGAAAACAGACAAAAATTGTGTGTGTGTGTGTGCTCATTTATATTATTTATGCATATTATTTTTTCTGTGCTCCTCTCAGAAATCCTTACGTTTTTTTTCCCTTTTTCTTGACACAAAAATGTGTATAGTAGATTAGGAAAACTCATATTTGACCGAACCGCGGTCGGCCACGGTCCGACCAGTTCTGAACTTCTGAAAATTTGAAAAATCTGATATTCTGATACCCAGGAAATCTGAAAATTGTAGATATTAAAAACTCTAGTTTCTAAATTTCTGACTTTCTTAATTTCTTAATTTCTGAATTTCTGAATTTCCGAATTTCTGAATTTCTGAATTTCTGAATTTCCGAATTTCTGAATTTCCGAATTTCTGAATTTCCGAATTTCTGAATTTCTGAATTTCTGAATTTCTGAATTTCTGAATTTCTGAATTTCTGAATTTCTGAATTTCTGAATTTCTGAATTTCTGAATTTCTGAATTTCTGAATTTCTGAATTTCTGAATTTATGAACTTATGAATTTCTAAATTTCTGAATTTCTGAATTTCTGAATTTTTGAATTTTTGAATTTCTGAATTTCTGAATTTCTGAATTTTTGAATTTCTGAATTTTTTTATATTCTGAAAATCTGAAAAGCTGAAAATTTCTAAAATCCTGAAACACCGGAATTCTGAGATTCTCAAATCCTAGATTTTAAAATCAGAAGCTCTCTGAGGTTGTAATTTTAAAATCCTGAACTTTCAACTTCTGAAGATTTAAAATTCTGAATTTTCAACTTCTGAAGATTTTCAATATTAGAATGTCAAAAATTTCAGAAACTTTAGAATTTTAGATTTCCAGATGTTTTCCGTTCCAGAATCTGAAGTTTGGGAATTTAAAGTTTCTAGAATCTCCAAATCGCTTATTCTCTGAATTTCTGATTTTCAGAAACGCAAATTGGAAATTCTGGAAGTTTCTGAAAATATTCTCAAAATTTGAGATTCTGACAATCTGAAAATAAATTTTAAAAAATTGATTTTTCAGGTCATATTGTAGTTTTTAGTTCTATTTTTCCCTCTATTTTCACTCTTTTTCTAGTGCCATTTATCATTTTATATCTTCTTCTTTTTTTCTCTCTTCAGAAGAGAAAAAATAGAGACAAAGATTCTAAAAATAACAAAAAAAATAACTTGTTGATGATAAAAAAAGTTGGAGGTGAAGATTTCTGGTTTCCGATTTTTCAACTGATTGTTTTTTTTCAGAAAAATTGGATTTTTGATTTTTGTTTTTAATTTTTCTAGAATTTCTTAATTTTTTCAAATCTTTAAAATGTCTGAAATTGAAAGTTTGAGACCTAAAATTTGGAATTTTAGAATTTTAGAAGAATTTTAGAATTTTAGAATTTTAGAATTTTAGAATTTTAGAATTTTAGAATTTTAGAATTTTAGAATTTTAGAATTTTAGAATTTTAGAATTTTAGAATTTTAGAATTTTAGAATTTTAGAATTTTAGAATTTTAGAATTTTAGAATTTTAGAATTTTAGAATTTTAGAATTTTAGAATTTTAGAATTTTAGAATTTTAGAATTTTAGAATTTTAGAATTTTAGAATTTTAGAATTTTAGTATTTTAGAATTTTAGAATTTTAGAATTTTAGAATTTTAGAATTTTAGAATTTTAGACCTTCAGCATTTTAGAATTTTAGAATTTTAGAATTTTAGCATTTTAGAGTTTTAGAATTTTAGAATTTTAGAATTTTAGAATTTTAGAATTTTAGAATTTCAGAATTTTAGAATTTTAGCATGTTTAGAATTTTAGAATTTTAGAATTTTAGAATTTTAGAATTTTAGAATTTTAGAATTTTAGAATTTTAGAATTTTAGAATTTTAGAATTTTAGAATTTTAGAATTTTAGAATTTTAGAATTTCAGAATTTTAGAATTTTAGAATTTTAGAATTTTAGAATTTTAGAATTTTAGAATTTTAGAATTTTAGAACCCCCCCCCTTTAGAATTTTAGAATTTTAGAAAAAAAGAATTTTAGAATTTTAGAATTTTAGAATTTTAGAATTTTAGAATTTTAGAATTTTAGTATTTTAGAATTTTAGAATTTTAGAATTTTAGAATTTTAGAATTTTAGAATTTTAGAATTTTAGAATGGTAGCATTTTAGAATTTTAGCCTTTTAGAATTTTTGGATTTTAG
>NC_013490.2:3292858-3308424 GCF_000004555.2 Caenorhabditis briggsae
GAAGTAGTGTCCCATCAAAACGAGAGAGACGAGTTCTCTTGTCTCTCTCGCTGAGAGGGAGAGAGAGAGAGAGAGAGAGAGAGAGAGAAAGAAAAGAAAGAAATGAGCACACACACACACACAGAGGCTCCCACCAAAGTGACACTTCGTCTCAATGCTCCCTCTCCCTTGCTCCCTTTCTCTCTCTCTTTCTCTGCGCCTCTCACTCTCTCTTTCACTACTAAGGACCCGACGCTTCGTCCTTCTCTTGTTGCCTCCTTTTTTTCTTGTTTTTTTCCATGGAAAAAGTTTTTTTCAGCTTGCCTTTTATTATATTTTTATATATTTTTTTTATTTTTTAATTTTCTACAATTTCCTGAAATTCTTATCGATTTTTGAGAAATTTCTATTTTTGAATTTTCAAAACTCGAAACTGTGACTCATTTTAAAGGAAATCAAGCGTTTCTGAGCCATTTTTAGAAATGTTTTTGAATTTGAAGTTTCTAAATTTTGCCGTTTTTGGGATATTTTTAAAATTCTAAAATTCTAAAATTCTAAAATCCAAAAATTCTAAAATTCTAAAATTCTAAAATTCTAAAATTCTAAAATCCAAAAATTCTAAAATCCAAAAATTCTAAAATTCTAAAATTCTGAAATTCTAAAATTCTAAAATTCTAAAATTCTAAAATCCAAAAATTCTAAAATTCTAAAATTCTAAAATTCTAAAATTCTAAAATTCTAAAATTCTAAAATTCTAAAATTCTAAAATTCTAAAATTCTAAAATTCTAAAATTCTAAAATTCTAAAATTCTAAAATTCTAAAATTCTAAAATTCTAAAATCCTAAAATTCTAAAATTCTAAAATTCTAAAAAATTCTAAAATTCTAAAATTCTAAAATTCTAAAATTCTAAAATTCTACAATCCAAAAATTCTAAAATTCTAAAATTCTGAAATTCTAAAATTCTAAAATTCTAAAATTCTAAAATTCTAAAATCCTAAAATTCTAAAATTCTAAAATTCTAAAATTCTAAAATTCTAAAATTCTAAAATTCTAAAATTCTAAAATTCTAAAATTCTAAAATTCTAAAATTCTAAAATTCTAAAATTCTAAAATTCTAAAATTCTAAAATTCTAAAATTCTGATTTCCCCAATTTTCAAATTACCAGAAAATTCGAAAATAATGAGAAATCCAATTATTCTCCTTATTTTCATATCCATATCTTCTGAAATTTCATCCTTCTTCTTCTTCCTTTTTTCTTGAGGAGCAAGAGCATACAAACCCTAGTCTCACGTCTTCTTCTTTTTTTCAGAAAAAGAAGAAGAAGAACATGAATAATTCATGTGAAATTTTCTGAAGAAATCAAAGACACACGTCTTCTTCTTCTTCGTTTAGTCGAGAACCGACTTCCCCTAAATCTAAATTTATCATATCCTTGGGACCGGAAATTAGGGTGCAAACCTTTAATTTCGGTTCCACAAAACGCAACTGGCTCTGTCGGGGAGTGGAACCCACGCCACCGCCAAAAGCGCAGACTGGTAGACACGCGTCTATCCACCTGCGCCACAGGTGCACATGAACACCCAAGAGCACCATGGCGTATAGGAAGGGATAAGAAGGCGCGGCTGATCGAGAGCCGAGGGCGCTTCAATGAGTAGAGTGCGGACTGTGGTGAAGAACGACCTGGGTGGAAATAAGGATTTGGAATGGAAAGAAACCCTACAAGTTGGATATATATTCATCAATTTAATAGTGCTTGCTTGTCTCCTCTTTTCCCTACCTTCTTCTTCCTCTCAAGACGAACGGATAACGGGATGATGGGAGGAAGAAGAAGGGATATAAGAAGAAGAAGAAGAAGAAGAAGAAGCGGGTGGCAAAACATATGAAAGAAGAAGAAGAAGAAGACAGGTGAAGAGAGGCAGAAAAGAAGATAAGGTGTGAAGAAGAAGAAGAAGAGGAAAGAGTCTCTCCATCCCTCTCTCCTGCTCCTCGGGCTCTTCAGGAAGACGGGGGGCTTTTATTGTGCTCTTCTGGCTCCTGGAGAGCTCTCCTGCCACTTGGCAACTCGAACTTTACCCCTCTTCTTCTCCTTCTTTTTTTCTTCTTTTTTCCACTTTCACTTTTTTTTCTACATGCACACAAAACTCTTTGTGGTCCCTTCTTTTTTTGCCTTTTCCCAGGCACCACCTTCCTACACTTTTTCCCTCCCCCTTTCACACGCACTAATCCAGTGGATTTTTGAGCACTTTTTAGGTTTTTGGGGACATTGCTCATTTTTGCCTCAATTTCTCTGATTTCTAATTTTCCTAATTTTCCCCAAAGCTCCCCTCGCGCATCTTGGAAACCCACCCGTTCCTATATGCCTTTCATTCATCGGTGTTCAAGGTGCGATTTTGGCCTAGTGGTTCAAGGCGCCACCCATGATTTTGAACTCCTTAGTTCGATTCCCCCCTACGCAACTTCTGAATTTTTCTTATTTTTTCTTCTTTTAAGATCGTTTAATATTCTAAGAGGACCCGAATTTTGATGAAATCTGACCCCCATTCTCTTCTGACGTATTGATGAGTATGGGGGAGGAGATAGATGGGAGTCTGCTCATTAAGATGATCGACTAAGTGAGAAAATCCATCAAGTCTCTGTTCGCAGATCTGTTTGTCCGGATGTCCCAAAAACTTTGCAACCCGAAACCTCTACTGGTCATTGCTCATCCTTTGCTGATCATCATTTTCCTTCGTTTTCCAGTTTTTTCGTCCATTTTCCTAAATCAGATTTCCCTTTCTTCTTCTTTTTCCACTAATGTCCTTCTTCCTTTTTACGTTTTTTAAGGTAGTATAGCAGAAAGGAAGACCTAGAATCCGTTTTCTTTTTCGCTTTTTTCTAGTCGTTTATGTTTGATTATATGTTCTGAGCAGGTTTTTGGAGAGTCTGTTGTTTTAAAATCAGTTTATCTCAAAAACCGAAAAAGATAATGAAAAATTGTTAATTACAAAAATATAGAACATAAAATTTTACATATTTCATTAGTTGACAATTTTTAGATAACTCATTTAGTTTTTGAGATATGCGCCTTTAAACAAAGCGTGCCACGGCGGCGCTCAGGGAGAAAGGGCGCAGGGACGCGCGGTCTTTAAAGGCGCATATCTCATGAACCAAAAATGCTATCACAAAATTGTAGACCACAAAAATGTAGAATCTAAAATGTTACACATTTTGTTAGTTAACAACTTTTAGATAACTGTTTTGGTTTTTGAGATATGCGTCTTTGAAGTTGGCGCGCGCAAACACCCTCTCCCTCTCACTCTCAATTTAAGCGCGCGCCGATTTTAAAAGCGCATATCTCGAGAACCATAAAAGCCTCTTAGTTTTTGTAAACTACAAAAAAGTAGAGCTTAAAATTTTATACATTTTTTAGTTTTAAAATTTTGATAGCGTTTTTTTGTTTTTGAGATATGCGTCTTTAAAGTTGGNGCGCAAACACACCCCCCCCCCCTACCTTGATTAGAGCGCGCCAACTTTAAAGGCGCATATCTTAAAAACCATGAAAACCTTCTAAATTTCATAAACCACTAAAATGTAAAACATAGAATTTTACCCATTTTGTTAATTGACAACTTGCGAGTAGAATTTTTAATTTTTGAGATATGCGCCTTTAAAGATAGAGAATTCCCTAATTGTCCCCCTCTTTGCGCAAAGGTCCGCTTTCTTTGACGGCGCATAGCTCAAGTACTATTTTAGATATCAAAAAGTTACAAACTAACAAAATGTGTAAAATGTAATGCTTTATATTTTTATATTTTTGTAGTTGACCACTTTTTGATAGCTATTTTGGTTTTTGAGATATGCGCATTTAAAGTTTGGATACCCTTCCGGCGCGCCTATGGCGTACCTCAGTGGAGACGCAGAGAAACGAGAGTGTCTGCTTTCTCTGCGTCTCTTATCCTCCACTAAAATCTTTTTTCTCATTTTCTTGACAAATGAAATGGGGCATGAAAAGTGTGGTGGAAAAGAAATTGGAAAAAAAACTTTTTTGTCTTCTTTCTTTTTTTTTGGCTGTCTGGGTTCTCTTATCTTTTCTTCTTTTTTGTCCCCAATGGTCCGTGTCTTCTTCTTCTTCTTCGTCTGTTTTGTGACGTCACAGGGGCCCTTGGAAAAAGAAGAAGAAGCGGCCGGAAAGGGACTCCTGGAGGCCCATGCTTAGAAAAAGAAGACGAGAGATAGTATGTGTGTGTGTGTGAGAGAGAGAGAGAGAGAGAGAGAGAGAGAGAGAGAGATGTGCACTTGGCGCCCCAAAGTTTTGATTGCACAATTTGTGTGTATGTGCCTACGATGTGCTCTTTTTTCTTTCCATGTGCTATTTAGGTCCCATTTTTCTTGTTTAGGATCGGAATTATAGCATTTTAAGGGCTAGAATTGATTTTTATTCATCTTGTTCATCCTAGTATGTGAAAAGAGGCGCAGAGAAGTAAGTTACGCTTGCTTCTCTGCGCCTCTCACTCTACTCTGACGCTAGGTTAACGCCCTCTAACTTTAAAGGCGCATATCTCAAAAAGTGAAATATAAACTGAAATATAATATATGAAATATGAAATATGAAATTTTACGATCTGTATTTTTGTAATTTAAAATTTCTAAATAGCGTTTTTGGTTTTTAAGATATGCGCCTTTAAAGAAAGCGTCGCCCTGCGTCCTCCCTCTCACTTGGCGCAGAGGCGCCCTATATTTAAAGGCGCATACCTTAAGAACAAAAATAGTTATCTAAAAGTTGTAAAGTAACATCGTGTGTAAAATTTTATACTTTACTTTTTTGTAATTCACAAAAACTGAATGGTTGTTTTGGTTCTGGATATATGCGCCTTTAAACAAAGCATACCTCTGCGCCAAGAGCGGAAAAGGCGCAGAGGCACCCCAAGCTTTAAAAGCGCATAGCCCAAAAACTAAAAATGCTATCAAAAAGTTGTTAACTGATAAAATGTGCAGAATTTGATTCTCTACATTTCGATATTTTACAAAAGTTAGATTGATTTTCTGCCTTTAGAGATATGCGTCTTTAAAGACGGCATACCTCTGCGCCAAGTGAGAGAGAGGGCGCAGAGACACGCGGCCTTTAAAGGCGTATAGCTAGAAAACTAAAACATATATCAAAAAGTTTTTAATTAACAAAATGTGTAAAATTTTATGCTCTACATTTTTGTAGTTAGCAAATTTGTGATAGCATTTTTTATTCTTGAGATATAGCCATTTCAAAAAACCATACCTTTCAAAGTCTGTTAAACTTTAAAGGTGCATACCTCAGAGCTAAAATAGCTATCAACAATTTGTAAACGACCAAGAAATGTTCTTTTGTTCTATTTTTGCCATTTTTATAATCTACAAAATCGCATTATTCTACTACTCCTTGTTGTTGTATTTTTCTCAAAGTCTCTCTATTTTCTTTTTTCTCTCTCCCTTCCAGAAAATTTGTTCTCTATCTTTTCTATTTTTTCCCCACTATTATCCATTCAGTGTGTTTTTTCCCCGTTTTTGGAGTAATACGAGGGTGACAAACAAACAAAAAAACGTATCATCAATCAATCTCTCCGTTTTTTTTTGTCTTTGTAGGTAACAATTTTTTTCTGGAAATCCCAAAAAAAAATGGAAACCGGAGCTTATGCATTCGACACACGGAGGAGACAGGTGCTTAAATTTGTTTCCCTTTTTCTGGGTTTTTTTCTCTTTGTAACACTTGGGTAGGGTGTCCTAACTTTAAAGGCGCATATCTCAAAAACGAAGAGAGCTATCAAAAAGTTTATAACTGTCCAAATATGTAGAATTTTATGCTCTACATTTTAATATTATACAAAATTTAGGTTGCATTTTTAATTTTTGAGATATGCGTCTTTAAAGATAGGACACCATCAAAGGGGGGCCTTTATAGCGCCCTCTCTCGTGGCGTAGAGGTATATTTTTGTTGAAAGGCGCATATCTCAAAAACTAGCATAGCTAGCAAACATATGTTTATTACAAAAATGTAGAGCATAAAATGTGACACATTTTGTTAATTAGCAACTTTTTAAACACATTTTTAGTTATGGAGATATGCGCCTTTAAAGTTGATTCGCGAGTTGCCTAGCGGTCCTTCCCCGTTATGAAGTGGCTCAACTTTGAAGGTGCATTTCTCAAAAACTAGTTTAGCTACTACAAAGCTGTCAACTAACAAAATGTGTAAAATTTTATGCTCTATAATTCTATAATTTACAAAATTTGATTATCTTTTTTAGTGTTTAAGATATGCGTCTTTAAAGTTCATACGCGCTCTGGGTAGCGGTGCACCCCCCCCCCACTTGTTTAGAGCCTCAACTTTAAAGGCGCATATCTCAGAACGCGAGACAGCTATCAAAAGTTTGTTAAAATACAACATGTGTAAAATTTTATACTCTATATTTTTGTAGTTTACAAAATTTGATTAAAATTTTTGGTTTTTGAGTTATAAGCGTTTAAAAAATCTACCACCCCGTCTCTCTAGTGGATTTTTGGACTATTTCACTTTAAGCTCCAAAACCAACAAAAAACCAAAAAAAAAGCCTAGAGAGATATTTTTGAAGACAGGTGTTTTATTTATTGGGGGTTTTTTCCTCTTCCCATCCCTCTTTTTTTTTTCCAGACACTCCTCTTCTCTATATACTACATACGTAAGTCCCTCTTCCGTCCGCCCACATTTCCTCTCTTCTTCTTCTTCTTCTGATATGATGATATGATCATTATCACCATCTCATCATTGCTCTCTAACCCCCCTTTCAACCCCTCAAATCCCCCCACCGCCCGTCTTGCTGCTTTTTTTCTCTCCCTCAAAATACTCCATCTCTTTTTTTTTCTCTGCGTCTCTAAATCTTTTATCACTTCTGATAAGAGATTTAAACATTTTATCAACAAGATTTTTTGTTTCCTTAAAAATCCTCTAGGGCTTCATTTTTGGATCCATACTTCTTCTTTGAAACAATTTTTCATGTTGAACGCTTTCAATAAGTACCCAATTTTTTAAAACTTTTTTTCGTTCTGAAAATTTGAATCCCCATTTTTTTTGCTTCAGATTGTCCCAAACATCCTGCAACTTAATTTTTTGAATTCCCCTTGTTGAGAGCTTTCAAATGAATATAATCATGACCATATTCCGGTGATTTTGATTTTTGACCCCCACCTATGCGCCTTTAAAGTTTGAATTTAAAGCCAAAATGAAAATCTAGCAAACCCATGCTTGTTTATACTCATTTTGAAGCTCTTATCGAGACAAACTCAAAAATATAGGTGTCATTGATTTTAAACGAAAACTAACCATCTTACGGTCATTTTTGTGAAAATTGGACAATTCGAATTTGGCGCCAGAGTTGAATTTTGAGAAATTTTCTCAAAACTATTCATGATTATACTCATTTTGAAGCTCTTCTCAAGACAAACTTGAAAATATCAGTTTTATCGATTTTAGAATAAACTAGCCATGTTGCGGTCTGATAGTGAGCAATTGGCGGGCGTCAAAACTGAATTTTGAAACTTTTCAAAAACAATTCAAGATTATACTCATTTTAAAGCTCTTTTCAAGATAAGTTCAAAAATATAAGTTTGGCTCAAAAAGGATCAAAACTAGCCAAGTTATAAGCGTTTTGGCAATTTTTGCGGAAAAATTTTAAAAATTGAAAATCCATTCATATTTATACTCATTTTGAAGCTCTAAACGAGCCAAAGTTGAACATACAGATTTCGAAGAATTTAGTCTGAAATTCGCCAAGTTATGAGCATTTTTGTAGCAGCGGTGAGAGACGCAGAGAAGCTTTTCTGCGTCTCTTCGCGCGCGACTGCTACTTAAAAGACGCATATCTCCAAAACTAGAAGTGCTATTGAAAAGTTGTTAACTGTAGAGTTGTGTTAAATTTGTTGTTCTACATTTTTGTAGTTAGCAACTTTTTGATAGCTAACTTGGTTTCTGAGTTACGCACCTTTAAAGTTCATGCATGCTTTGGGTAGCGGTCCGTCTCCCGCAATTGGTGTCTCAACTTTAAAGGCGCATATCTCAAAAACTGGATGAGCTATCTAGAAACTGTAAACTATGAAAATATGTGAAATGTTATGCTTTGCGTTTTTGTACTTGACAATTTAGAGATACATGTTTTGGTTTTTGAGAGACTCCGCGATATCTGAGGTTGAGTTTTTTATAATTAGGTTCAATTTTATTATTATTGTTTTTCTTTTTTCTTGTTTCCTAACCCCAAAAACTTGTTATTTTTCATCATTTTTATTATTTATAAGTATCTTGTGTCCTCTTTCTTGAACACTTCTCTTTTATTCTTCTTCTTTCCCGAAAAATTCCTTCTCATTCAATTTTAATTCGTCTTCTTCTTCCAGACACACACCCTCATTGCCACGTCATCATCATCAATTTCATTCAGAAGACGTCAGACGTCTTCTGAATCCTCGTTGAAGTCGTTTGTGTGTGTGCACTCTGTGAGTGATACTATCAATTGGAAGCGTTGGAGAAACGGCGTGGACAACGCAGGCGACGCAGAAGACGAAGAAAAGAAGACGTAAGAAGTGAGGAGGAAGGGATTCAGAAGGCGTGCATAGATGGTCGTTGTCGGTGGTGATCAAGGTTAGTCTTTTTCAGCGAAAAAATTGGAGAAAAATGACCTAAAAATGATTTTTTTAAAAATAGTTTTTATAAAAAAATTTGAATTTAGCGCCAAAACGGAATTTTTGAATTTTTCATGTTTATACTCATCTTAAAGCTCTTTTCAAGACAAATTGATTGGTATACGGTTTATTGAGTTTGGTCGAAAATTCACCGAGATACGGTTTTTTTTGTAAAACGTTGGCCCAGCTTTGCGCCTTTAAAGTTTGAATTCGGCGCCAAAACTGAATTTTCAAAAAATTTATACTTTACACTTTATACTCATTTTGAAGCTCTTTTCAAGTCAAATCGATTGGTATAGTTTTCATCAAGTTTGATACAAAAATGACTGAGTTACAGTAGTTCTTAGGATTTCACTGAAGTTTTGGATTTTGGAATTTTTCAAATCTCGGTAAATTTGAAGCTTTTACTGGCAAAAATTCAGGAATTCTATTTTTATTTTCAATTGAAAAATTATTCTGGGCAAAAAATAAAAAGGTTAAACAACATTTTCGACCAAATTTGAGAGACGCAGAGAAGCGAGAGCGTCTCGATTCTCTGCGTCTCTTCTATGTCGGTGGATGAGGTGCACCAACTTTAAAAGCGCATATCTCACGATAGTAAAGCTATCAAAAAACGACCATCTACAAAATCGTGTAAAATTTTAGGCTCTACAAAATTGTAGTTAACTGTTTTTTGATAGCTAACTTGGTTTTTGAGATATGCGCCTTTAAAGTTGCCGCGCGCTTTAGGCAGCGGTCAGTCTCGCTTAAAAGGTACCTCAACTTTAAAGGCACATATCTCAAAAACTAAATGAGCTATCAAAAAATTGTCAACTAATAAATTGTAGCAAATTTTATGTTTTCTATTTTTTAAGTTGATCGTTTTTTAGTAACAATCTTCGTTTTCGAGATATGCGCCTTTAAAGACAGAGCCTTCATGTGTCCATAGCGGCACATACCTAACTACGAAAAAACCATTTTCAAAATTTATGCTAAACCTTTAAAATTGAAAATAAGTACACATGAACTTTCAAAAAACCAACTACTACAGTACATTTCCTTTTCCTTTTCCAATTTTCTCCCTTCCCAATATTTTTATTACCCCCTCTTTTTTGCTTTTTCCTGTGCTCCCCCAGCCAAATTAAGTTCTTCTTTTTTTTCGCTGAATAAGAAAAAAAGGAAAAAAGAAGAAGAAGAAGCCCTTCTTCTTCTTCTTCTTCTTCTTCTTCTTCTCCTAATCTGGTCCTTCTTCTTTTTCCCCTGCGCGCGCGGTCCTAATCGTTTTGGCCGCCCGAAAATGATGGGAAATATTTTATGAGGTCCTTTCTGGAGAAGAAGGTAAAAGAAGGAGAAGAAAAACAATTTCGGATTGACTTTATTCGAATGAAAAAGAAGACGAAGAAGAAGCTGAAGGTTCATCCAAAATAGGAGTCATGGGAAGCGAATAAACCCTTTTGCCCAAAAAAAAACGCCCACGGCTTCTTCTTCTTCTTCTTTTTCTTCTTCTTCTTATCGTTTTGCTTTTTGGAACTATCTCAAAATTTGTTTGATATTTCTTGACTTTGCTCATTCAATTTTTCTTGAAAAAAAGCTCAAAATTGCCAAAAATTCAAAAAATCACAATAGTCAAAAACCCAAACAACCTCAAAATAAGATTTCAAAATGTCCTAAACATTCTGAAATCTAGTTTTTGAATTCCTCTTGTCGAGAGCTTTCAAATGAGTATAACCATGACCATATTCCGCCTTTAAAGCCGGAATTTGGCGCCAAAATCGATATCTAGCAAACCTAGTCTTGTTTATACTTATTTTGAAGCTCTTTTCAAGGAAAACTCAAAAATATAGGTTTGATCGTGTTTGAACGAAAACTAACCATGTTACAGTCATTTTTGTGAAACCTGAGTAATTTGAATTTGGAGCCAAAGATGAAAATATGACAAACTGACTTGTTTATACTCATTTCAAAGCTCACAACAAGACAAATCGATTGTTATAAATTTCATGTGATTTGGTCGAAAACTAAGCGAGTTATGACCCATTTAGTATCCCCAAGCCAAAAATGAAAATTTTTCAATTCTAACTAAATTTATATTTATTTTGAAGCATTTAAAACGATATTTCTATCAGCATACTTTTCATGAAATTTGGACTCAAACTGTTTGAGTTATGCTTGTTTTTTTTGCCGCGGGCGAGAGGCGCAGAGAGGCTAGACACCCCTGCTTCTTTGCGTCTCTTCGTCTCTTGGCGCGCGTTCTTCTTGTTGCAACTTTAAAGGCGCATATCTCAAAAACTAAGTTTGCTATCAAAAAAGTGTCAACAAACAAAATGTGTAAAATTGTATGCTCTATATTTTTGTAATTGACAGTTTTAAGCTAGCTTTTTTGGTTTTTGAGATATAGCCAAAAATAAAATGTGATTTGGAATTTTTTTTTTCAAAAATTCAAACTTCTCTTCTTCTATTTTTGGAATATGACCTCTTTTCCATTTCCCAGGATGTATCCATTTTCATCTCCCCCTACCCATGGGGTCTACTTGTTGAGTTAAAAAAATAGTCTTCTTCTTTTCTTCTTCTTCTTCTTCTCCAAAAATTCCTCTTCCTCTTCTTCTCCAGAGAAGAAGAAATCTCTGGAGAATTGTTTAAAAAAAGAAAAAGAAGACTGGGAGAGACTCAATGCCAACCAGCTGAAACTGCTCATCATAACCAAACGGCAACTCTTAGTTTCTTTGTTTTTCCCTCTTCTTCTTTTTTAACTTTTTTACTCTCCTTTGATTCTTCCTAGAAAATCCTTCTTCTTCTTCTTTTTTATGATTTCTAGAAGAACTTTCTCTCCACATGCCGCCAATTTTTTGACGCACGTACTTGATTACACTTGCGTCACGATTTTTAACCTGGAAATGTTTTCAGAGAAATTTTGAATTTCGCTAAAAATGATAAGAAAAAGAAGAAGAAGAAAAGACACAAAAAGAAAAGAGAATTACTATTTAAAGAAGGCCAGACACTAATGTAATGTTTGTACTCCGCCTTTTCGGAAAAAGTGTTCCCCCCAAATTTGCTTTTAGTGCTCTTTTCTTGATTTTTACACTTCATTTTTTTGTTTTTAACCTTAAAAATAGCTTTTAAATTGTCTTTTTTACCTAGAAAATAGAGAAACGAGACACTCTTGCTTCTCTGCGCCTCCTCCTTTTCCACAGTCTCTCTATGCGCCTTGTGGAGGGTTCCCGAACTTTAAAGGCGCATATCTCGGAAACTAGAATGGCTATCAAAAAGTTGTCAATTAGTAAATTGTGTAAAATTTTATAAACTACATTTTTATAATTTTTACCTTTTTGATAGCGTTTTTGGTTCCGGAGATATGCGTCTTTAAATATAGCGTATCGCTGCGTCGTCTCTTCCTGTGCGCAGAGGTACGTCTTGTTCAAAGGCGCATATCTCGAGATAGGCAAAAGCTATCAAAAAGTTGTAAATTGTTAAATTGTGTAAAATTGTATGCTCTACATGCTTGCAGTTTGCAATATTTTGATAGCTTTTTGCGTTCTTGAGATATGCGTCTTCAAATTTAGCTAGTAGTACAATTCGTCTTTTATATTTGAATTTGGCGCCAGAACTGAATTTTCAAAAAATTCGAACCTAGTTGTGTTTATGCTTATTTTGAAGCTCTTTTTTAGACAAATTGATTGCTATGATTTTGTAAAATTTGGTTAAAAATTGGGAGAGATACGGTCGTTTTTGAGACACTTGAGCAAATTCTCTTTAAAATTTGAATTTGGCGGCAAAAACGAATTTTCAAAAAAATCTAACTTAGTCGTGCTTATACTCATTTTAAAGCCCATTCCAAGACAAATTGATTGGTATAATTTTCATATATTTTGATGCAAAACTAACCGAGTTAGAGCTCTTTTTGTGCAAGAATCATGATTTTAAATTTCAATCTTCCTACAGTTTCTACTCATTTTGAAGCTCTCAATTAGACAAATCTGATACTATAAAATTCGTGAAAATTAAACTAAATCTGTTCAAATTATTACGAGGTTTGCAAGCAGGCAAGAGGCGCAGAGAAGCTAGACATCCCTGCTTGTCTGCGTCTCTTCGCGCTCTCTTGGCGCCTTAACTTTAAAGGGACATATCTCAAAAACTATAACAGCTATCAAAAAGTTGTTAACAGCACAAATGTGTAAAATTTTATGCTCTACATTTTTGCAATTGACAATTTTTTGACAGCTATTTTATTTTTTGAGATACAGCCTGATTTATAAAAGTGCCTTAGAATTTTAGATCTAGGCTCTGTTCAACAGCTGTTTGATGGGATCTAGTCCGGATGACGTGGATTCTTCAGACACCCACATGTTCTAGTTTTTCTCCTTAAGTATCTTCTACCTCTCAATTTCGATTACCCCTTCTTCTTCTTCTCCAATTTTTTATTCTTGTTCCGCGCAATTTCCAATATATATCCCATCTCCTAGCCTCGTCCTTTTCTCCACCCGAAATTCAACCTTATCTACTCTACTTTTTCTTCTTCTTCTTTTAATACTCCTACGTCTTCTTCTTCTTCTTCTTCTTCTTCTTCTCCTTATTTTCCTTCTTTCCATGGCCATTCGCCGTGGTTCAACCTTTTTTCCATCCCCATTCCCCATTCGTGTCCCATCGTTTACTTCTTGCGACGTCATCTACGGTCTCCAAGTAGTGGAAAAACGTCTTCTTCTTTTTGGAGAAGAAAAAGAAGAAGAAGTTTCCGTCTTGAAAAAAAAAGAAAAAAATGCGATTTTCTGCATATATTCAAAGAGAGAGCACACACTTTTCTGTCTTTTTTTCACACGAAGAGTTATCTTCTAACTCTTCTTCTTTTCTTTTTTTTCCATTCCTTCTTCTTCTTTTCCAAAAAAATTTTCCTTTTTTTGATTTTGCCCTGAAGGTGACAGTTCCCTCCAGCGCGCGCCCACTCCTTTACACCTTTCAATACGCCCATGGCAACCACAGTGCTCAAGTGCGCGCGTGGTATAGTGGTTAGTGGTGGTGTCTATCAGGCGGGAGGTCGGTGGTTCGATTCCTCGGGTCGGTTAGCTTGTTTTGTAACGTTTATTCGTCTTCTGGTCCTTCGTCTCTATCTCTGTTATCCATTTTTTCGTGTTTTTTCTTGTAGAAATGGAAGAAAAAACGGTAACAGTGTGTGGTGAAATGGTGCGTTCTCTGGATGCCAACGGAAAAGAAATGGTGATTCGGAGAGAAGTTTCTGTGACGGAGAGCCGAGAATCAATGGATTTGTCGAGTCTAAAAGTGGAAATTCATAATTCTGAAGATTCGGAAAAACCATCGATGACGTCTGTGGAGAGCATTGAACTCCCATCCAAGGACTGTAAGTGACATTGTGATCGTCTATTTTTCTTATCTTTTTCTTTTTGGTGTTTCTAATATTTCTGTGCGTCATACTAATTTTTTGGCTCTGCTCAGCACTATTTACTAGACTATATTACAAAAAAAAAGGGGTCTCGAATTTCACGAGTTTCTTTGAAAATGAATCATCATTCTGAGCAAATAGTGCAAAACCTGTTTTTATGTGTTTTTTTAACACGAAAATTGCAGAAAAATCACTTTATTAACAACAAAAATCATCAAAATAGCAAAAAAAAATCACCAAAAATTGATAAAAAACTACAAAAATTAAGGCGCAGAGCCGCAAATTGTCTGTTGGGTCTCGCCACGAAAAGGATTGTTTTTTCGAATTTTTTGAAAAAAATTGGTTTTTTTTCTGAATAATTTAGATGAAAGCAAATTTTTAAATGAAATTTTTATTTAACATTGAAAATCATTAAAAAAATAACAAGAAATCGCCTAAAAACCGAAAAAAATTGGACAAAAATCCGATTTTTCAAAAAAAATTACAAAAATTAAGGCGCACAGACCAAATTTGTTTCTTGGGTCTCGCCACGAAAACTTGTTTTTTTGAATTTTTTGAGTTTTTTTTTTGAATTTTTAAATGATTTTTTGGTTTTCAATTGTTTTTAATGGTAAAAAGCTTTATTTACAATACAAAATAATCCAAAACAATCAAAAAATCGCTCAAAATCCAAATAAATAAAAAAAAGGATTTTTTCAAAAAAAAAAATTATTGTCTGTTGAGTCTCTTGAGTCTCGACACGAAAACCCAAATTTTTAAATTTCTCAGCAATTTTTAATGATTTTTTGCTGAAATTAGTATATTGAATGAATAAAAAGCTTTATTACCGATAAAATCATAAAAAAAATAGCAAAAAATTGGTCGAAAACCAAGAGAATAGAGAAAAAAAAGGATTTTTTTGAAAAATTACAAAAGTTAAGGCGCACAGCCGCAAATTATTTATCGGGTTTCGCCACGAAAATCGAAAATTTGAGTTTTTCGGAATTTTAGAATTTTATTAGTTTTTTCGCCAAAAATGTCGTTTTCCTGTCAATTTTGTGATTTTTTTTTCCCAATTTTTCACCACAAAATTCGCTACTTTTCACACTTTTCTGTAGTCAGTCTCTCGTTGATCTTCTCCTTTTTCTCTCAAATAAATACGAAAAAAGTGTATAAAATGTTGCCAAAAACCGCACCATCGATGGCTCCACTAATCCCTTTCACTTCCAAAACCACCACCTCATCTTCTCGCGTTTTTTTCCCGAAACAGATTATTTTTTCCCTATTTTTTCTGTGTTGTAGAAGACGACGAATTTGATCTCTATCTCTTCAGAAGACGGTGTTTTCAAAGATTTGTATCTTTTATTTGTCTTGTGTTCCAAATTTTGTGTACCTCTGCGTCTCTCATCACTCTCTGATCTCTCGTTTTTGCTGGACAAGCAGAAGAAATTGGTATATTCTGACCTCAAACGGTCCGAATTTTTTTGGGGAATTGACGTCATTCGCCGGGGGGGGGGGGGGGGCAACACAGCCAAAAGAAACTGTTTGTCCAGCAGCCAGCCAATACAACAGCAATTCT
>NC_013490.2:3308639-3320489 GCF_000004555.2 Caenorhabditis briggsae
GGTTTCGATTTGTGTTTGCCGAGAGAAAATTTTCACCGAGAAGTGAAAATTGATCAAAATTGGTCAATTTGTGCGGAAAATTGTGTTTTTTAGGTCGCAAAATTAGAATTTTCAAGTTTCAAATTGCTTAAAATCGCTAAAATTCACCGGAAAAATCTGAAAAATCGGCCCAAAAAATTATCAAAATTTGAAAATAATAGTTTTTTGAATTTCGCGAAAAATGACTGAAAATTCGAAATTTATTAGGTTTAAAGTGTATTTTTACCTGAAAATTAGTGTTTTGTTCTCAAAAAAGTCGCAACACCGTCTGAGAACCAGAAAAATCAGCTCATAAAATCGAAAAAAATTTTTCGCCGAAAAATTACTGAAAATTCGGAATTTTTTAGGTTAACAGTGTATTTTTACCAGAAAATTCGTGTTTTTTCTCAAAAAGTCGAAAAAACAGCCTGTAAAACCAGAAAAATCTGCTCAAAATATCGAAAAAAATTTTCGCCAAAAAATGACTGAAAATTCGGATTTTTTGGTACAAAATGTGCATTTTTACCTGAAAATTCGTGTTTTTTCGGATTTTTCACCTAAGAACCGTCTTAAAACTCACAACAATCGCTGAAAATCGACGTTTTTTGCCCGAAAAACCGCAAAAATTAGGCCTAAAAATTTTATTTCAAAGGCGCACGGGAGGAAAATTGATATCGCGTCTCGCCACGAAAATAAGTTTTTACTGTAAATTTTTTAAAAAAATAGCAGTTTTCAGCCGATTTTCAGTTTTCAATAGCTTTCAAAAGTTTTCAAAACAGCAGAAAAATACAAAAAAGTTTTATGTTATCAGGAAAACGCTAATTTTTTCCAAATTTGTCTCAAAAATCAAAAAAATCACCCAAAAAATCAATTTCTGTCAAAGCAACATCTACCAAAAATGTCCATTGAGTTTCACCACGATTACCGTAATCAATGAAAAAGAAATCATTCATTTTTGAAGTTTTTCGAGTGTAAAATAGCTCAAAATAGGTCAATTTTCTCCGATTTTTCTCATTTTTTCAAGGAAATAAACTGAAAAATTTGTCTAATTTTCAATATTTTGCAGCACTGGACTCCCCGTCAGGCTCGACATCTCGCGCCGGCTCGTCGGTGTCGGCAACCGCGAGTCCGATGCATCGAAATACGACGTCGCAGCACGGTGGGCTGTTCGTTTCGGCGCCCGGAAAGATTATTTTGTTCGGAGAGCATGCTGTCGTTTATGGAAGGGTGGGTATTGTTGGAAATATGGCTGAAAAAATGCTTTTTTGAGCTAAAATTGAAAAATGGTCGGAGATTCGTGGAAAATGGCTCGAAAATCTTGAATTTTTGGCTCTAAAAACCCATTTTTTGAAGCTTAAAAGTGCAAAGTATGACCTGAAACAAGTTTAAAAATGTCAGAAAATCTATTTTTAAGGCCTAATTCCAAATTGGTCAGAAATTCATGAAAAATGGCTCAAAACTAACGATTTTTGTCTCAAAAACCGCCCAATTTCTTGTTCCAGACAGCCATCGCTGGCTCAATCGACCTGCGTACCTACGTCTCTCTGTACACCTCAGCCGACGGTCGTATCTATCTAAGTCTTCCTGACTTGGGTGTCGAGAAGACGTGGATGTTGAAGGATTTGTTAAAAGCGGCGGATCGTTTGGCTGCCGAGTACCCGATTGAGGAGGATCAACCGCCATCTCTTGAGATTTTGGTTCCAATCGCCAGGAAATTATCGGGATCGTGTGAGGATCAGTGCGGAGTGCAGCATTTGGCAATACTCGCGTTCTGGTATCTATTGCTCGGTGTTGCTCATCGTAAAAGGTACGGTTTGGCACTCTTTTTGAGCGTTTACTAAGGCGAATTTGCATTATTTTGAAGGGAATTCGTCCTAGAGCGAGTTTTCATCATTTTATCATTAATTCAAGCCAAGTTCTCTTCATTGTTCAATGGAGCGCACTTGCATCATTCTATCATCAAATCAAGCCAAGTACCTTCCATTTCTCTATGGAGCGCGCTTGCAAAATCTACAAAAAAAACACTAGGAATCGAAAATTAGCGTTAGAGCGAATTTACATCAAATAACATAAGCCCAGTATGCTCCATTCTCAATGGAGCGCACTGGCAAGGGTTACTGTAGGTATTTTGAAAATTTTGATTTTTTGAGTTTTAAAATTATTGTAGAATTTTAGAATTTTCGGAATTTTAGAAATTTTAGAATTTTAGGAATTTTTGAAATTTTTGAAATTTTTGAAATTTTTGAAATTTCGGAATTTTAGAATTTTAGAATTTCAAAATTTTCAGAATTTTTGGATTTCAGAATTTTGGATTTTCAGAATTAAAGAATTTTTTAGAATTTTAGAGTTTTAGAATTTTTGGAATTTTAGGAATTTTAGAATTTTAGGGTTTCAGAATTTTGGATTTTCAGAATTAAAGAATTTTTTAGAATTTTAGAATTTTAGAATTTTTGGAATTTTTGGAATTTTTGGAATTTTGGATTTTCAGAATTTTCGTATTTCAAAATTTGGGATTTTCAGAATTTTGGAATTTCAGAATTTTAGAATTTCAGGATTTTAATAAGCCAAGTTCTCTTCATTTCTCAATGAAGCGCACTTGCAAAAAATGAAGCGCACTTGCTTACTGTAATTGTTCGTCTCCTAAGTTCTTGTCTTTTGGCCGTTTAAATTTCAAAAACTCAAATTTTTGTGAATTTTGTGATTTTTTAGAATGTGCAACACACTCACTAACCTAACTCCGCCCCCTTTTTTTTGAATGATTTTCGATTTTTTCAATTAAAAAAGTAGAATGACAAGAGTGTAGTGTTGTGACAACCCACTTCTGTGATTCTGAAGACCCCCCAAAAAGTACCGCAATCCCTCTCTAATAGAATGGCACCCACCTTTTCAAGAGCTCAATTATCTCGATTTCCATCAAAGATATCAAAAATTTGTCAACTGATAAAGTGTGGGAAATTTTGAGCTCTACATTTTCCTGGTTGATAAACTTCTGATAACTACTCTAGCTTTTGAGATAAGACCTTTTCTGAAGATAGCAGAAAACGTAGTCTTGTGTAAAATCAAATTTCCTATCGATTGATATAAAAATCAGCGAATTTGAATCAAAATGGGCGGAGTTATTATCTCCGAAGTCATAACTCCGCCCATTTTGATCCATAATCACTGATTTTTGTACCGATCGATAGGGAACTTCATTTCCACTTGAACGGTATAAAAGGCAAAGGATTTAAATCAAAATGAGCGGAGTTAGGATCTGAAAATACTAAAATGCTCCAAACTCCGTCCATTTTGATTCAAAATCTATGATTTTTATACCAATCGAATTTAAACTTGATTTTCAACAAGGCTATTTTTTCTGCTATCTGCAGAAAATGTTTTATCTCAAAAGCTAGAATAGTTATCAAAAATGTATCAACTAGGAAAATGTAGAGCTCTAAATTTGGAACATTTTATCAGTTGACAGATTTTCGATATCTTTTATGGGAATTGAGAAAAAACCTGTAATAGATGGAACCCCACTCTGTCAATTTTGAGCTCAATTATCTCGTTTCCTGTGACAGATATCAGAAATCTGTCAACTGATAAAATATTGCTCATTTTATGAGAAACACTTTATCAGTTGATAGATTTTTGATATCTCTTATAGGAGCCGAGATATATGGGCTTAAAGTTGGCGGCTTGCCAAACCGGGTTTGGTTGCCCTTCTATTAGAGTAAATACGGTAGTAGAGCTTTCAAAAGGATATGCCATTCTATTAGAGAGTTGGATTACTGTAGCTGCATATTTTACCCCTTTTTTTTGGCGTGCCGCTCTCTTATTCGTTGTTACAGTGGTCTCGCCCGTCTCGCCCGCGGCCTCCCACCGCCCCCGCTTCCCGAAGGCCTCCACCGTACGAATCTGTCGGTGATGACGTCATCACGAGTCAACGATTCGGATAAATCAGAAGCGGAAATCGCTTTGAGCCTCCCTGTCCCTCCACTGACTCCACTTCCATCGCCAGGAGCTCAATCGACGGCTCCACCGGCGTTCCCCACGTCCACACCGACGCCTTCATCGACGCCAACGCCAGTGGCTGGCGGGAATTTGTTGCCGGGAGGAATCAGAGCTGATAGTCCGGCTGTTACACAGTGTGTAGTTTGTTCTCTCCTTGATTACTGAGAAATGTAGTCCTATACTCAAACTGCTCGGGCGGTCGGCTCTGCCGACCGCATAGCTCTCTACTTTGAGCTCAATTATCTCGCTTCCTTTGAAAGATATCGAAAATCTCTCAAATGATAACGGAATGCTCATAAAATGAGCAATGTTTTATCAGTTGACAAATTTTTGATATCGTTCAAAGGAGCCGAGATAAATTGGGCTCGAAATTGAGCTCATGAGTGTCACTCTCCTCTCTGTGTCTCTCACAAATCCATGCTATTTCTCTATATTTGAATTTGAAAAAAAAATAATTTTTGAGCCCTAAAAATCGATTTTTTCGAATTTTTTTCATGGAAGAATCGCGAAAGTTCGACATTTTTGGGTCCCACCACGAAAACTACAGTAACCCATTTTTTTTCTCAAAATAGGTCATGATTATACTCATTTTGAAGCTCTCAATAAGCTAAATTTAAAAATTCTGGAAATTTTGAATTTCAGCCGAAATTTCTCTTAAAAACCCAAAATTTGCTTAGAAATTTTCAAATTCCCGCCAAACCGGATTTTTGGCGGGAATTCGAATTTTTTGAAAACGATTTTTTAGGTTTTTTGGCTCTTCAATATTGGCTTAAAATCAAAAACTCACAAATTTTTGATTTTGGCTTGTTGAGAGCGTCAAAATGAGTATAATCATGACCTATTTTGAAATTTTTTGGATTACTGTAGTTTTCGTGGTGCGACCCAAAAATGAGCGAATTTAGCCGAATCTGGGCGTGTTTATACGCATTTTGAAGGTCTTGAAATGACAAATTTGAATTTTTTGGTTTTAAACAGTTCTTTAAAAAATCTGAAATTTCAAAAAAATCTATAATTCTGAAAATTCCAGAATTTTTTTTTTCAAAAATCCGATTTTTTTCAATGAAAAATTGAGATTTTTGAGCTCAAAAAATTGAATTTTCACCTAAAAATAGCGGATTTTCGAGAGACGCAGAGAAGCAAGGATTACTGTAGTTTTAAAAAATTATGAATGTTGTGCTTTTTGTGCTATGTGCAATGAAGTGATAGTGATAAAAAAGCATGGAGTTTCTCTTTCATTTTTCGCTATTCTTCAATTTTTTTTTTGAAAACTACAAAAAACGAAAAAATTGGTCATTTTTAAGGTCAAAAAGTGGGCTTTTTGGGTCAAAATTGACCGAAAATTTTGAAAAATTGGAGATTTTTAGGGTCAAAAACTGGATTATTCTGCAAAAATTGACCGAAAAATTGATGATTTTTAGGTCAAAAATGGACTTTTTATGCCAAAATTGACCAGAAAATTGAGAAAAAAATTTATATTTTTTCACTCCTTCCCCCCTCCTTCTTCTCTATTTTTAACCTATTTTTTCTAATTTTTCTTATTTCCCAAAATTCAAATTTTTTGCAGAGACTTGCTTGCGGTCAAAGCGACCGTCCGTTTCAAGCTGCCAAGTTGTGTGGGATTGGGCTCATCTGGAGCGTATTGTGTATGCATTGCCACGTCACTTCTCCAGACGGCTGGACTCATTCCGCCGCCGAGTATTGTGGTGAGTAGGTAGTACTGTAGTTTTTTGTCTAAAAAATCAAAAAATTGAGACAATCTAGAATGCTGAAAAATCTGAAAATCCGAAAAAAAAAGAAATCTGAAATCTGAAAATCTTGGAAATTCTTAAATTTGTGGGATTATGAGCAGTGTGTCCTTTCGACACGACTCCGAGAAATTTCTAAAAAAATTTTCGAGACGAATTCATCTTGCAGTGGTGGCCTAACTTTTGCAAATTTGGATTTCTAGGCCACCACTTCAAAATGACCTAGAAAACACACCAGGGTCATGTTTGGGCATTTTTAGGCCATTTTGAAGTGGTGGCCTAGAAAACCCACTTTGCAAAAGTTAGGCCACCACTTTGAAATGACCTAGAACACGCACCAGGGCATTTTTTAGAAATTTTGAAAATCGGAAGTCTGCATTTTTTTGAATTTTGAAATTTGGAAATAAGCAGAAGTCTGTCTGTCCCGGAGTGTGTCCGGATGTCCCTTGGCCACTTGTAAAGGCTTAGAAAACGCTAAAACTAGGCCATCTAACTGCTAGGAGCTCATAGGCTATATGGCCTAGAAAACTCACGTGGACTAGAAAAGACTCGGAAAATGGATTTCTAGTCCATATAATCCTAATGGTCTAGGAATCGCGAAAACTCGGCCACCTATCATGGCCTAGAAAACGCTAAAACTAGGCCATTAGGATTATATGTCAAAACTAGGCCACCTATGATGGCCTAGAAAATGCGAAATCGGCCATATCTAACGCCACGTTCTTATGGGTTAAATGGTCTAAAAAAAACTCTGAAAACGAATTCTCGGCCATCTAATCTTAATGGTCTAAAATCGTTGACCAGATTCTGTGGCCGAGAAAACCCAGGTGGACTAGGAACCCCTAAGAAGGAATTCTAGGCCATGCAAACCCTAATGACCTGGAAAATCAAAAAACTCGGCCACCTAACATGGCCTAGAAAATCCAAAATTCCCTCAAAAATCCGCAATTTGCAGGCCGACGAAACGGGAAACCTGACATGGGAAGAGGAGCATTTGGATATGATTCGAAAGTGGGCGACGGCCGCCGAATCCCTTATCCATGGACGTGCATCGGGTCTAGACGCTGCTGTCTGCACTTTTGGTACGTCTTTTTTCCTTTTTTTACCTAGATTTTCGATTTTTGGCCTTATTTTTCACCTAAAAATTGATTTTTTTGCCTAAAAATGGGTCAAAATTGACGGCGGCGGGTGCCCGGGTGTGTCTTTTTTTTTCAAATAAATTCTAAAAATTCTTTTTTTTTAATCTAACAAAAAACATCTCGGTTTTTAGCTATTTTAGCTAGCATGTGTCAAATTCGCTCCATCGAACTCCATTTTCTCATTAGAGCGCACTTGCATATTAACCCTAGACCCTTTCTCCCTCTGTTCTCCCCTCTCTAGATCTCTCTAACCCCAATCAATCAATCTACAGTAACCCGATTATCCAAAAATTGCTAATTTATTGTGTGCAGTGTCTCTCTCTCTCTCTTCGTGTCCCCCCACCTACCGTAACCCCATCCCGGGCGCCCCGCCCCCTCCTCTCTCAACGTCTTCATCTTTGGAATTCAACGTCTTCTGAATTCATTCCAGGCAGCCACTATCGTGATTACGGATATCAGAGTTTTACGCATCTCGGTCATGTCGGATGCTATGGTAATTGCTCATTGCTCAGCCTTAATTCGTCTTCTTCTTCTTCTTCTTCTTCGTTTGTTTTCTCTGTCCACTCTCTCTCCTTTTTGCGTGGTCCCTCTCTCTATCTGTCTGTCCGTCTGTCTGTCCAAACGTCCGGATGTCCCACGTTCTTCTCTAATCGTCTTGAGATGCTGCTTGTGTATAACCGCTTCTGTGTGTCTGATACGGCCGAAGGTTTTGGGAAGCATGGCCTAGAAAAGCAAGTGCTAGGCTACGGGGTGCTTGCTGGCCTAGAAATTGTCAAACTCGGCCATATCTAAGCCCCATCACCTTATAAGCCTAATGGCCTAGAAAACGCTCAAATTCGGCCAGCTATGATGGCTTAGAAAACTCCGAACTTTGGCCATCGAACCCTAAAGCGCTCAATGGCCTAGAAATTTTCAAAACTAGGCCACGTCTAACCCCATTACCTGACAGGCTTAATGGATGGCCTAGAAAATGCCAAAACTCGGCCACTTTTCATGGCCTAGAAAAGTTACAAAATTCGGCCATCTGTCACGGCCTAGAAAACACCCGAATTCAGTCACCTACCATGGCCTAGAAAATGACAGAATTCGGCAAGCTTTTGTGGTCTAGAAATCTCTAATAAGGAATTCTAGGTCATCGAACCTTGATGACCTAGAAATCCCAAAAGCTCGGCCAGCTCACATGGCCTAGAAAATGGCCAAACTGGGTCACCTAGTCCTATGGCCTAGAAATCCACGTGGCCTAAAAAACTCTAAAAGGGAATTCTAGGCTATCTGAGTAGAATGGCCTAGAAAACGCTAAAACTAGGCCATATCTAACCCCATAAGCTTATAGGTTTCAATGGCCTAGAAACCTTCGATTTGAAAATTCTAGGCCAGGAATTGAAAAAATGCGAAATTTCCCCCGAAAAAAAGGCACCGCCCGCCGCCTCACCCCATTTTTTTTTCTTCAAAAATTAACACTTTTTTCTCCTCCTCTCTTTAATTTTTTCAGTTTTTTTTCTCCAATTTTCCGTTTTTGGACCCAAAAAAACCCAATTTTTTTTGAAATTTTCAGGCATGTAGGCATGTAGAATAGTGTGATTTTTTTCCTATTTTTATGTATGTAAACCTAGAAAATCCAAAAATTACGATTTTTCTTACAGGAGGAGTCGCCAGCTTCAAGCCAGGACACCGAATTGAGCACTTGAAGAAGTGAGTTTTTTTGGGGCTGGAAATTGGCTGAAAATGAGCCAAAATGTGTCTGAAAAACATAAAAAAGAGGCTGAAAATTGACTCAAATTTTCACTGAAAAAGTCTCGAAACTTTTGACGATTTTTTGACTGAAAATGCCTAGAAAAATAGAAAAATAATGCCTGAAAATTGGCTATAAAAAGGCACTTTTAATGCTGAAAATTGGCTGAAAATGAGCCAAAATCGTCAAAAAATGACTGAGATTTCTCGAAATTTGACTTTAAAACCGCAAAAAATCGACCATAAGAAGCTGAAAATTGGCTGAAAACTCTCGAAAATTCTTTTTCGATTTTTGACCATAAATGACCCAAAAAATCGATTTTTTGAAAAAAATAACAAATGATCGACCGAAAAGGCTGTAAAATCCGAAAATCAAGCTGAAAATTGGCTGAAATTAGACTAAAAATTCTCTAAAAATCGTCGAAAACCCATAGAAAGGCGATTTTTTGAGAAAAATAACAAATGATCGACTGAAAAAGTCTAAAAAATCCAAAAAAAGACTGAAAATTGGTTGAAAATGAGCTGGAATCGTCATATGTTGAACCTGAAAATGGTTGAAATTTGTCTGAATTAATGGAAAATTCTCGAAATTCGGAGATTTTAGACTGAAAATGACACAAAAATCGAGCGAAAAAAATCTACAGTATCCCCAAATTGCTCATTTTCAGTCTCCCGGACCTCCGTGTTATTCTGGTGAATTCGAAAGTGGAACGAAATACGGCTCGAATGGTCCAAACAGTCAAAGAGCGACTGAAAAATTCCCAGAAGTGACTGATGCGATGTTCGGATCGATTGATGCCATCTCGTTGGAAGCCGCCAAAATTCTACATCGTCCGTTGTTGGAGGAGAATGGAGGAGGCGATGTTCAGGTGAGAGATTTTTAGTTGGAGATGGCTGAAATTGATCTAAATTGCGCTGAAAAAAAGCTGAAAATAGCCGAAAATTGGTCTGACACCGTCAAAAATGGACTGAAAATGACCTCGAAATCCTTAAAAATCACCCCTCAATTTTCATTTTTTAATTGCTCAGCATCTATCGGATTACTGTAGCTCGGATCATCGGAAACACTAGACTAGAGTCGTTCCTTCATCAGAATCACTGCTCATCCTCTAGATTCAGAATTCCATTTGGAGTTCCTGTAGTTGATGATGAGGATCATCCTGTATCTTGGGTTACTGTAGCTGAGATCTCCAATTTCATTAATTTCTCGAGGATTCCATCAAGCTTTACAGTATCCTTGATTACCATATCCTTGATTACTGTAGCCACAGGCTCGTCCTGGCATTTGGTGTCACCTAGTCTAAAAATGGCGGCAAAATTCAAAGAATTCGAAAAAGTCCAATTTCTGAAAGCTGAGCAATCGAGAAAAAAATTTGAAAAACAATTAACTTAAATACGCTGAAAATGGCCTGAAATGGCTCAGATTTTTAAAGCTGAGCAATCATTATTTTCTATAATTTTTTGCAGGAAAACGGTTTGGGACCATTCGGCGGCAGCAGTATGGTCGAACAGGACCATCACTCTCTTCAGGTAATCCATCGATTTTCCAGAATTTTTAGCGTTTTTTTTCATTTTTTCTCTCTAAAATTTTCAGTTTTTTCTTCTCAATTTTTTCTTATATTTCCTAATATTTTCGAAATTTTTTCTTCTTCAAATTTTCAGAAAATATGCTTCTTGTGAAGTGCAAAAAGTGGCGCATTTTTATGATTTTTTTTTGAGTTTTCTCGCCCCCAAAATGTTAAGCCCCGCCCCCTTTTGACTAGGTCACCTCTCTCTCTCTCTCTCTCTCTCGGGGCAAGAAGAGTTGTTTTCTAGCCAACACGCACCGGATCCGTCCGCTCATCGTCACTATCGTCGTACGTGGGCGGTGGGAAGCGCAACTCATCGGCATCGGTGATCTCGGCGACGTCGGAGAAGGGAGGAGAGCAATCGGATACGTTCAGCAAGCTTAATGTGAGTGAAAACACCCTCTAGGTTGCTTAGAAAGGTCGAAAATGGGCTGAAAATGGGCTAAAAATGAGCCGAAAAACCGAAAATGGACCTGAAATTGCCTCTAAATATATATCGAGAACGGGCTAATAAAGACCAAAAATTGCCAGCAGGGAGCCGAAAATTGGCCAAAAATAAACCAAAAGAAAATGGCTTGAAAATGATCAAAAACGGGATGAAAAGGAGCTAAAAATGAGCCAAAAATTGACTTAGAATTGGCCGAAAACGTACCTTGTCATAGCTCTTAGTTTAGGGTCAACATTTTTGGACCAACCAAATTGGATACGGTAGAACTGATTGGGATACTGTAGCTCGGCTATGGGCAAAGTTAGAAAGCGCCAAAGACGGTTTTTGACTTGTAACTTTGCTCATAGACAAGGTACAGTACTCCAGCTAGTATCATATGCTAGCGGACTTCGAGAACTACAAAATTATATTTATTGAAATACTGTAGCTTGTCTATGAGCAATAGGTCAAAACCTATAGGTCAAAAACCTCTGGTAGTTTTTGACCTGTAACTTTGCTCATAGGCAAGCTACAGTAATCCATGCAGTATCATTTTGTAGCCCTTGTTGAGTTCTACCGTATCCCACTTTAGATGGTTGAGAAATACTGAATTTGAAAGAAAATATGGAGTTTTGAAATCTGGAAATGTTTTGAAGTCTGAAATTCTAAGCCCATTGTTTGGTCCATTTTTGGCTCATTTTCGATCCATTTTCGGTCCGCTTCGACCCTTTTTCAATTAGAAGGGTACCCTTGTATTAGAGAGTGTTTCTTACGGTATTCAACTTCAAACAAGCAACGAAAAAATATTCATGAGCTTCGAAAATGTGTTTTTCTTAAAGTTTATGCATGGATTTTTTGGTTTTTTCCTATTTTTAAATATCCCCAAAAATGCGTTTTTTTTAAATTTGCTTATCGACTTTTTTCGTTGTTTTTTTTTTGCTTGTTTCCTGCAATTCCAAATTTCCAGAATTGAAAAAAAATCTGGATTTTCAGAATTTCGATATTCGTGATTAAGGCTTCCATTCGGTCGGGAAATTTAGCCGACCGACCGACCCCGCCGACCGACAGCCGACCGATTTCGTACCTTTGCGCATAAAAACACGAATTTTTGCGTACGAAGCACTTTATTTTACGACAAACGAGGCTTTCAGTGAGTAGTAGTTTGTCGTAAAATACAATGCAGCGTATGCAAACACGTTACGCGCAAATGCACGGGTACCGAGCTCGAA
>NC_013490.2:3320763-3322405 GCF_000004555.2 Caenorhabditis briggsae
ACGTTGACGCGCAAATGCACGAAAACGGTCGGCGCGCCGACCGATCGGTCAGTTCTGAACGGTCGGCTATAATTTCCAAATGGAAGCCTTATTCTTAACCTTTGTTTTCCCCCCGACTTCTAACCACCAATCATCACCCCACTATCACTCCCTATCAACACACAATCACACACCCTTTTCCACCCTGACATACACAAGTTTTAATCCAAAAAATCAATAAAAAAACGATATTCCTGCAGGACCTGTGCCGAATAAACAATCAGCTGCTGATCGCGCTGGGCGTCGGGCATCCGAAAGTTGATTTGATTTGTACGACACTCGCCCGGTACGGTATTCATCCCAAAATGACGGGCGCCGGCGGTGGTGGATCGGTGTTCGCGTTCTTGAAACCAAGTGAGTCCAGGAAATTTGGCTGATTTTGGAGAAAAATGGGCGGAGCTATGAGTTTTGAGGTGATAACTCCGCCCATTTTAGTCCTAGAAAAGTGATTTGTGTACCAGTCTGTTTGAAATTCGATTTCCAATAAATTGATATGAAAATCAGCGAGTCCGGATCAAAATGGCCGGAGTTATGACCATGTGACTGGTTTTGGTTCGTAGCTCCGCCCATTTAAATCGTAGAGCTCCGGGTTTTTTGCATGATTTAATGGATGATTCTTATGAGTTTGTGTAAAACTCGATTACCAACAAATTGGGACAAAAATCGAGTCTCTAGGATCAAAATGGGCGGAGCTATGGCATTGTGAACATTTTCTACTCATAACTCCGCCCATTTTCATCCTAGAAAGCTTATTTTTGTACAAATCGATAGGATACTTTCTTGATTTCTTGCAAAAATCGAATTTCCTTTTGATTGGTATTAAAATCAGCGATTTTGGATCAAAATGGGCGGAGCTATGGCTTCTAGGCGATAACTCCGCCCATTATGTCCTAAAATCGATAATTTTCGCACCAATCAATGAGGATTTTTCTATGAGTTTGTGTTAAATTTGATTTCCGATCGATTGATATCAAAATCAGCGATTTCGGATCAATATGGGCGGAGCTACTAACCAAACCAGTGAAATTGACACAACTCTGCCCATTTGGATCCTAGGAATCTGGTTATTGTACCAATCGAATGAGATTTCAACGCGCACACTATTCAAATCTTAATCCTTGTCGATTTAATGATTTGGGATCAAAATGGGCGGAGCTAAGCATCAAAAACACGAAAGTGGACCTAACTCCGCCCATTTTTCTTCAAATTCGATGATTTTTGTATCAATCGATTAGGTAATCCAATCGTTAATAATATGCACACATGAGACATTTGATTCCCATCCGATTACCAAAAAAATCAAACCTCTAGGATCAAAATGGGCGGAGCTATGGATTTTAGGCGATAACTCCGCCCATTTTCATCCGAAATCGATGATTTTTGTATCGGTCTGCTGGAGATCGAATTTTACACAAACTCATGATACTCAAAATGAAATCCCTGATCGATTCATCGATTTTGGATCAAAATGGGCGGAGTTATCGCCTAAAATCCATAGCTCCGCCCATTTTGATCCTAGAGGTTTGATTTTTTTGGTAATCGGATGGGAATCAAATGTCTCATGTGTGCATATTATTAACGATTGGATTACCTAATCGATTGA
>NC_013490.2:3322850-3327347 GCF_000004555.2 Caenorhabditis briggsae
ATTTCCCGACCGAATGGAAGCCTTAATCACGAATATCGAAATTCTGAAAATCCAGATTTTTTTTCAATTCTGGAAATTTGGAATTGCAGGAAACAAGCAAAAAAAAAACAACGAAAAGAGTCGATAAGCAAATTTAAAAAAAACGCATTTTTGGGGATATTTAAAAATAGGAAAAAACCAAAAAATCCATGCCATTTTGATCCTAAATGTCTGATTTTTGTGTCAATCAATGAATAATTGAATACATTTTCAGACACGCCCCAAACGCTGCTCGATATGATTGACGGTGAGCTACGCAGTCACGGTTTCGAAGTGTGGCAACCACCACTCGGCGGACCAGGAGTCGTCGAACATCAGACCCGTCCCGAGCTATTCCAAACGCCCGTCTCATCGACTCAGTGCTCAACACCAGCGTCCAAACATAAATGATTTTTTTTTATAAATTTGAATTTTTGATAAATTTAGAATTTATTTCTTAAAATATAGAAATATTGTGATATTTCCCATCCATTTTTTCCCAATTTTTATCGATTTTTTTTCAGCTTAAAATCGTATTTTTTATCGATTTTTCCTTCCGATCAAAATAGAAAATTCTAAAAATTCTATTGATTTTTTTGGGGTAGATTCATCGTTGTTTTGTAGTTTTATTATTGTTTTTTCTCTTTTAGAAAAATCACCAGTTTAGGAATTATTCTGAAAAAATCTATATATTGATTTTTTTTTCGGTCTTCTGAAATTACCCAATTACCCATTCCCAATCAAAAATTTTGTCTTTAAAAATCGCTCATTTTTGAAAAATTCTGAAAAAATCGATTTTTCAGAATTTTCATTTTTTTTTAGATTTTTAGATTTTTCCCCCCATTCTCCTTGATTTTTTGATTATATTGTACTTTCAATTTCTTGAAATCGAGAGAAAAATGGCATCATTTTTTAAAGGAATTCTAGGCTCCGCCCATTTTTCGGGGGCGTGGCCTATGTTGAAAAATTGAAATCGACTGTTTAAAGTGAATTTTCAACGGAATTGGCTCCGCCCACTTTTTTTGGGGGGAATATCAAGTCGATTAGGATTTTTTTTTTGAAATAGACCACGCCCCTTTTTCAAGGGGCGAAGCCAAAAATCAATTTAAAAATGTTGATTTTTCTCTCTTTTTCTCTCCCCCTTTCTCTCGAATCCCTATATATATATATTTCCCATTTATTCATGATTTTTTCATCCGAATATTGATTTTTTTTTTCTAATTTCAGACCTTTATTTTTTTTTAGTCCCGCCCCCTTTTTCCCTCCCCCAATCTTTCATTTCTCCTCCCATTTTTTTCGTCAAAACCCGTTTTTTTGTCTTGTCCTGGCCTCATTTTATTTTCATTTTCTCACAACACACAGAAATTGTATCTGATTTGAAAAAAATAAAAATTCGTTTTAATACTAAAAAATAGTTTTTTTTTTTTGAAAAAATCGAAGAATTTCTGGACTGTGTAGATTTCGAAAATTGATTTTTTGAAAATTATAGAAATCGAATAATACGAAAAAGAAAATGAAATTTTTTTTGAAAATTCTGAATTTCTGAAAATCTGAAAGTTTAAAAAAAATTAATTATTTGAAAACGAGAAAAGTTGCAGATGAAGAAATTAAAAATTTCGGAATCAAAAAATATCGAGAGCGCTCTAATAGAATGGCACCCCCCCCCCCCCAACTTTTGACATCGAATCAATGTTAATTACCCTTTGAGCTCAATTATCTCAATTTCTATAAGAGATATCAAAAAGTGGTCAACTAACAAAATGTTGGTGATAATATGATAAACATTTTATCAGTTGACCACTTTTTGATATCTTAAACACAAAACTAGATATATGGGCTCAAAGTTTACGGTATCTTCAAACCGTAAACTTTGACCAACTTTTTTTCGGTTCCTGTGAAAGATATCAAAAAAGTGATCAACTGATGAAATGTTTATCATATTATCGAGAATATTTTGCTCTTTGATATCTCATACAAGAAACGAGATAATTAGGTTCAAAGAGAAAATCTCAAAGACAAGTTTCACAGATTTTAGAAAAACGATTTAAAAATTGTGTTATTTAAACGTGACGAAAAAACTTTTTGCGGAAAAAAAATCGAAATTCAATTCTCACGTGGCAAAAAAATGAAAAACCTTAAAAAATTATAGAATCAAAAAATCTACGTAAATTGGTACGATCCGAATGACCCATTAACCTTGGGGAAATTACTATAAAAGAAGAGAGAATTGGAGGAAAGAATCAGTTCTCTCTTTCTCTGGGCTCCATAGAGGGGAGCCTGGGTCCTGGGTCCTGGGTCCTGGGTCCTGGGTCCTGGGTCCTGGAACCTGGGTCCTGGGTCCTGGGTCCTGGGTCCTGGGTCCTGGGTCCTGGGTCCTGGGTCCTGGGTCCTGGGTCCTGGGTCCTGGGTCCTGGGTCCTGGGTCCTGGGTCCTGGGTCCTGGGTCCTGGGTCCTGGGTCCTGGGTCCTTCCTCGATCGCTCCACGGATCGACGCTCGCCTTCTTGATATACACGTGACTCTGCAACATGGTGCATCGACAGGAACCACGAATGCTAGATCCGGAGCGAGGAGCACATCATGAAGGAAGAACTGGATCAGGAGCAATAGGAAATGCTGGTGGAGGATCTAGAAATGAACTTCAAGATACCTTTTTTTCAATTCCTGGTACTGAAATCAGACAATTCATGCCGTGAGATGATCTACAAGAAACAGGAATCATTCGGAATGTTTCTGATGGTTCAAACTGAAAATAAGAAAGAAGTGAATCAATTGATCTTACCTTCTTTTTTTTTGAACTTCGACTACAATCATTCTATGAAGTTGCGTCTCTTTCACTGTTTGTTAGTCTGCCCGCACATAATTTTGATACCAAGCGATTGGAAATTCAATTCTCATTCGATTGATATAACAATCAGCAATTTCGGATCAAAATGGGCGGAGCTATGACCTGAAAACTTTCGGATAACCATAACTCCTCTCATTTTGATCCTAGAATGCTGCTTTTTGTACCAATCGATTGGTAATTCAGTTTTACATAAGATCATGCTATTAGATATCAAACATATGATCGATTGATCCAAACATTCTAGGTTTTAGATCAAAATAGGCGGATCTAGAGTTCAAAAATCGACATTTAAGAATTTCGCTGTTTTTTTTTTCGAAATTTCAGTGCTTGTCGCAGATTTTTCGATTGGATCTTCTGTAAATTTCGATTTCAAATCGATTGGTACAAAAATCATCGATTTTCGATCAAAATGGGCGGAGCTACACACCAAAAACAGTCAAATGGTCCTAACTCCGCCCATTTTGATTCAAAATCGCTGATTTTTGTACCAATCGAATGCAATTTTCCTCTTCTCCAGTCTCATATTTTTTATTCATTCAAAAAAACAGACAACAAAGAAAAATATAATCTAGTCTAGTGAAAAAAAAGAAGCTTATTTACAAAAAAAGCAAGTTAGAAATGTCCAAAAATCAATAAATCGATAAATCAATTGCGTCTCTTGACACGAATGAAGAGAGCGAGGAAGGCGAGGAATCGAAATGCGAAAATCATAAAGCCCATCACACCGATATCGATCCAAAAATTGTTTGCCTTGAAGCTGAGATTCGATAAAACTTCCGTTCCGTTTCGAGCGCAAATTTGGTCCAGGGATGGGGTGCAACCTGGAAGATTACTGTAGAACATTGCGTAAAACTCAATTTCCAATCGATTGGTACGAAAATCAGCGATTTTGGATCAAAATGGGTGAAGTTAGAGTCAAAACTAGTCAAATGGTCAAAGCTCCGCCCATTTTGATCCAAAATCGCTGATTTTTGCACCAATCGAAGGGAAATTCTCCTCATTCCTTTTGAAATTTTATTTCCACTCAATTGATATAAAAATCAGCAATTTCGAATCAATATGGGCGGAGCTACCAACCAAGAACAGTTAAAAGGCCCTAACTCCGCCCACTTTGATCCTCGAAATCTGATTTCTGTACTAAACGAAATTCACATTCTTCATGTTATCCAAGAATAAATCTCCTACCGATCTGTAACAAAATTATCGATTTTGGATCAAAATGCTCGGAGAACTTAAGTTTTGAAAAATCCAAAAATTCCAAAACTCTGAAATTTGAAAATCCTAAAATTTTGAAAATCTTATAATTCTGAAAATTTCAAAAATTCAAAAATTCAAAAATTCTGGAAACTCAAAAATCCTGAAATTCCTATCTTTATTATCAAAATTATTATTAAATTTGTTGAAATTCTAAAACTTTTCAAAAATTGAAAAATCTAAAAATTTCCAAAATCGAAAATTCGAAAACTTTAGAAATTCTAAAATTTGACAATAATTTTTGAAAGTTTCGAAATTCGAGAAAAATCAAAAAATGCTGAAAATCCAAAAAATCTGAATTCTCTGAAAATTGAATTTTAAAATTCCAAAAAAAAAGCCCTTTAATCTATTCGGAAGTTCAAAATTGCTAAAAATTTGA
>NC_013490.2:3327788-3345195 GCF_000004555.2 Caenorhabditis briggsae
AATGGTCATAACTCCGCCCATTTTGATCCAAAATCGCTGATTTTTGTACCAATCAATAGAGAACTGAATCGTGAGTAGTTTGAGTTTGTATAAAACTCAATTTTTATTCGATTGATGCAAAAATAATCGGTTTTGAATCAAAATGTGCGGAGCTATGCTTGAAAGCAGTCAAATGCCCCTAGCCCCGCCCATTTTGATCCAAAATCTCTGAATTTTGCACTAATCCGTAGCAAATTAAAATGCGAGTAATATGGAATCGTTCAAAATTCCACTTCCAATTGATTGATATGAAAACCAGACCTCTAGGATCAAAATGGGCCGAGTTATGATCTAAGATAACGTAACTCCGCCTATTTTGATCCAAAATCGATAATTTTTGCACAAATCAACTTGCAATCTTCTTGCTGATATTATACACAACATGGAAAATGCAATTTCCACTCGATTGACACAACAATCAACGATTTCTGATCAAATTGGGCGGAGTTATGACTATCCAAACACTTTGGGATGATAACTCCGCCCAATTTGATCCAAATTACAGACTTTTGTAACAATTGTTTTGGAATACAATTTTGAAGTTTTTTGAAATTCAGCTTTCAATTCATTTGGTATCAAATTCAGCGATTTCGGATCAAAATGGGCGGAGTTAGGCTCAAATGCCCCCTAGTTCCGCCCATTTTGATCCTAGAGACCTAGTTTTTTTACGAATCATCTTGGAATTCAATCTCTACTCATAAACATTCAATTCCCTATCGATTGGTACAAAAATACAATCTCTAGGACAAAAATGGGCGGAGCTAGGTTTAAAACACTAAAATAACTCCGCCTATTTTGATCCAAAATCGCAGATTTTTGTACCAATCGATAGCGAATCTTCAACTGACCCGGTATCTCCTCCACATTAGTCCACTGTCCAATCGCAATCGCTTCATATCCGTATCCAAAGTATGACAGGTATTTCAGAGGCACAAAGTACCATTGTAGGGTGTCTTGATTGATGAAAAATCCTCCAAACGCCATCATGGGGACGACGAAAATGGGCATAACGGCCACCGCCAAATTGACAGTTCCGAATATACAGCTGAACATGTAACCGATGGAAATCGCAATGTTTTGAACTAGAATTCCAACGAAAACGTAGATTAAAAACGAGTCAATCAGCGGAATCAGGCCGGACATCCAATATAAAATCGATGTGAAAATGATGGCCGAGATAGTGTACGAGGGAAGTTCGGCCAGATTTTTCGAGATGAAGTAGGCGGAGACACGGTAGAGACGCGACGATGTTTCACGAGTGAATGTGGGCATTTCCAGACAGAAGTGCTGAAAATTTAAAGTGATGAATTGGCTGAAAATGGAAAATCGGAAAATTTCCAGACATTTCAAAACTTGCAAAAAATAAAAAAATTTTCGAAAAATTTTTTTGAAAAGATTTTTTCAATAAATAAACTTTTCAAAATATGATTTTCGGCTTTTTCCACAATTTCAGATTTGTAGAATTCTAGAAAACTTTCTGAAAGTTATCTGGAAACGACTGAAATTTCGAAAATTTCCGATTTTTGATCAAAATGGGCGGAGTTATGCTCAAAAACACAAAAATTGGTATAACTCCTCCCATTTTGATCTTATATACTTGATTTTTGTATCAATCGATGTGATATTTAATTTCACACTAGCTTAAAAAAGATTCCCAGTCGATTGGTACAAAATTTGTCGATTTTGGACCAAAAGGGGCGGAGTTATGGTCATAAACACTAAAATTGATATAACTCCGCCCATTTTTATCTGAAATCGCTGATTTGTACATCAATCGATGTGAATATAAATTTTACACAAGCTCAAAGAAGATTCTTAATCGATTCGTGCAAAATTTGGCAATTTTGGACCAAAATGGGTTTTGTTATGGTCATACACACTAAAATCGATCATTTTTAAACCAATCGAACGGAAATTTAATTTTGCATGTTATTAAAAATCAAATTCCGAAGCGATCGATGCAAAAATTGTTGATTTTAGATCAAAATGGGCGGAGTTACGATCATAAGCACTAAAATGGTTATAACTCCGCCCATTTTGATCCAAAATCGCTGAAATTAATACTTTCAATCCTAAAAAGAAAACCCACATGAACCACGGAGAATTGAAACATAAATGCCATATTGGAGACCATTTGATAGAGTGATCCATTGATATTCATGATCTTCTGCTGATCAATCGGACTATTGTTCGTATAAATCAGTCCAGTCAGCACTGCGATAATTATCGATTGAAATATTTGCACTTTGAATAGTGTCGGCTCGCGGAGCACCGTCTTTGAGGCTCTCCAAGTCAGAGCACTGATTTGTTGGAGGAATGAGGCACCGAACGACGGGCGGCCGAAGTTTGAGGCGTAACGACGACGCCAGTCTTCGGAATACGCACGGTCTCCTGGAAAAAATTGGAAAAATGGCTGAAAAAGTCTGAAAATGGCTATATAAAAATTCGAAAATTCAAAAATTCTGAAACTCAAAAATTCTGAAATTAGAAAATTTAAAAATTCTGAAACTCAAAAATTCTGAAATTCGAAAATTCGAAAATTCTGAAACTCAAATATTCTGAAATTCGAAAATTCTGAAACTCAAATATTCTGAAATTCGAAAATTCTGAAACTCAAATATTCTGAAATTCGAAAATTCTGAAACTCAAATATTCTGAAATTCGAAAATTCTGAAACTCAAATATTCTGAAATTCGAAAATTCTGAAACTCAAATATTCCGAAATTCGAAAATTCAAAAATTCTGGAACTCAAATATTCTGAAATTCGAAAATTCAAAAATTCTGAAACTCAAATATTCTGAAATTCGAAAATTTAAAAATTTAAAAAAATTCTAAAATTCTAAAATTTGACTGAATTTTTGCATTTTTGTGATTTTTTAATTTTTTTGGTACTTTTTTCGAATTTTCAAATTTTCAAACATTCAAATTTTTAGCAATTTTGAACTTCCGAATAGATTAAAGGGCTTTTTTTTTGGAATTTTAAAATTCAATTTTCAGAGAATTCAGATTTTTTGGATTTTCAGCATTTTTTGATTTTTCTCGAATTTCGAAACTTTCAAAAATTATTGTCAAATTTTAGAATTTCTAAAGTTTTCGAATTTTCGATTTTGGAAATTTTTAGATTTTTCAATTTTTGAAAAGTTTTAGAATTTCAACAAATTTAATAATAATTTTGATAATAAAGATAGGAATTTCAGGATTTTTGAGTTTCCAGAATTTTTGAATTTTTGAATTTTTGAAATTTTCAGAATTATAAGATTTTCAAAATTTTAGGATTTTCAAATTTCAGAGTTTTGGAATTTTTGGATTTTTCAAAACTTAAGTTTTCTGAGTTTTAAAGATTATTTTCAAATTTCAGAATTTTTAAAATTTTCGGAATTTTGGAACCATCACGGTCTCCTAGAAAAAAAAAGACTGAAAAGAGCTGAAAAACGCTGTAAATAGTTATTTATACACCAATAACCGTAATCAGCGCAAAAAATGCTTCAAAATGAGCCCAAACACGACCATATTAGCTCAAAATTGAAGAAAATTGGGTCTCACCACGAAAACTACAGTAACCCTTTAAAAATTCTGAATCTAGTCGTGTTTAGGCTCATTTTAAAGCTCTCAACGAGCTGAGCAATGATATGAAGGTTGCAGTTCGAAATTTCCAAAAACAACCAAAATTTGAGCAATTCTCACTTTCATCGACATCCCGTCCACTCGACTCCTTGAAAACCTCTTTTCCCAGCTCCGAATATTTGAATTTCGTGCAAATTTTTTGAATTTGTCCCATTTTTGAAATCTCCTCCTTCGCGTCTTTGACTGACATCGTCGCCAGATAGTGATCCGACGGATTGAAATTCATTGGAATCGGCAGGCTAAGCTCCGCCCACATTTTCTCCGCGGCCATCTGGGGACCACAGAATGCCACTGTTCCGTTGACCATCATGTAGACACTGGAAGAAGATTACTGTAGATGGCTTGGAAATTTTGAAAAATGAAATTTGAATCAAAATGGGCGGAGTTATGGTTTCGAAAATTATAGCTCCGCCCATTTTGATCCAAAATCGATAATTTTCGAATCAATTGATTTTGAATTGCATGTTACAGTGGTTTATTGATTTAGAATTAATTTTCTGATCGATTAGTACAAAAATTAAGTTTCTAGGATCAAAATGGGCGGAGCTAAAAGCCAAAAAGACATAAATTGGCATAACTCCGCCCATTTTGATCTTACAATTGTGATTTTTGTATCAATCGATTGAAAATTTCATTTTTCAAAAACTCGTATCAATTTTCAATCGATTGGTACAAAAATGAAATTTCTAGAATCAACATGGGCGGATTTGAAAGCCAACAAGTAAAAATTCACCTTACTCCGCCCATTTTGATCCTAAATCGCTGATTTTTGCACCAATCGATAGATAATTCAATTGGAATCTAACAGCCTTCATGTAAAGTGGATTAGTAAAAAATCATCATTTTACGATCAAAATGGGCGGAGCTACACACTAAAAACAGTCAAATGGTCCTAACTCCGCCCATTTTGATCAAAAATCGATGACTTTTGTACCAATCGATTTGAAATCGAAATTTACAGAAGACCCAGACAAAAAATCTGCGACAAGCACTGAAATGTCGAAAAAAACATCGAAATTCCTAAATTTCGATTTTTGGACCCTAACTCCGCCCATTGTGATCTAAACCCTAGAAATTTCGGATCAATCGCTCATAAGTTGTTTGATAGCCTATAGAATGATGTTATGTAAAACTGAATTACCAATCGATTGGTACAAAAAGCAGCATTCTAGGATCAAAATGAGAGGAGTTATAATTATCCGAAATTTTTAGGTCATAGCTCCGCCCATTTTGATCATAGGATTCTGATTTTTGTACCAATCGATTTTCAATTTCAAATTTTTGCCTTTCAATGACTGCCAGCTAGGCATTCACTGGTGACCTAGAAACTTCCAAAACTAGTCCCCCTTACCTATCAAACTGTTGAAAAACCTGACTGGATGGTTGATGAATCGACAGAAGAATCGTCATATTCCGTGTAGCCGCTAATTTCTTCAAAACGCAAACCACCTGATAGGCAAGAAATGAATCCAATCCAGACGTCGGCTCATCGCAAATCAGAATCGGCGGAGACGTCAGAATCTCCGAAGCGAACGCGAGACGCTTCTTCTCACCTCCTGAGATGCCTTTTCGTGTGCGGGTGCCGATGATCGAGTCGGCGATTTTTTCAAGGCCTAGCTGCAGAGAAATCAGTTGAAAATCGGCCAAAAAATGACTGTAAAATCGATCTAAAATTACCAAAAATTGGCTTAAAATTGTCGAAAATCTACTGAAAACAAATGGCTGAAAATGAGCGTCTTGACTCCGCCCACTTTGATCTCATTGATTTTTGTATCGATACACTGAAATTTCAATTTCAATTCGAGTGATACAAAAATGAGAATTGCAGGCCCAAAATGGGCGGAGTTATGACTCAAAATCATTCGGATAGCCTTAACTCCGCCCATTTTGATCCCAGAGATCCGGATTTTGTATCAATCGATAAAGAAATTCATTTTCATCCGACTGGTGCAGAATTCATCAATTTCTAAGTCGATTGGTACAAAAATAATTAATCTTGATCAAAATGGGCGGAGTTATGACTCAAAAACTTTCGGATTGCCTTAACTCCGCCCATTTTGATCCAAAATCGATGAATTTTGCACCAATCAGTTCGGAATTTGATGTTGTTTAACATGAGCTTGTGTGAACTTCAATTTCAAATCGATTGGTACAAGATTAATCAAGTTTTGATCAAAATGGGCGGAGTTAGGATAACTTGAGTGTTTTCGAGCCTAGCTCCGCCCATTTTGATTCTAGAGGTCTGGATTTTGTACCAACAGCTTGTGTGACTTAAAATCAAAATTCTATTCAATTAATTCCAAACTGTTAGATTTTGGATCAAAATGGGCGGAGTTATATCTTAAAAACATTCAAATAGCGTTAACTCCGTCCATTTTGATCCAATATCGATGAAAATTGTACCAATCGATTGGAATTTTGATTTTAGATCGCACCAGATTATGTAAAATTCAATATAAAATCGATTTTCACAAAAATCATAATTATAGGATCAAAATGGGCGGAGTTATCACTGAAAAACTTCGGTAAGTCTTAGCTCCGCCCATTTTGATCCTAGAAGTCTCGTTTTTGTACGAATCGACTAGAAATTTCATTTTACATAAGATCATGTTATTTTCGATTTAATTTTTGATCGAATGATATCAAAATGATCAATTTTGGATCAAAATTGACGAAGTTATGATCATTAGAGTGTTTTCAAGCGAAGCTCCGCCCATTATGATCCTAAAGACCTGCGTTTTGTATCAATCTATTAGAAATTTCATTTTACATAAGACCATAATACTCAAAATCAAATTTCAGATCGACTGGTACAAAAATGGGCGGAGTTATGACCCGAAAACATTCGCGTAGCCTTAGCTCCGCCCATTTTGATCCCAGAGATCCGGATTTTGTATCAATCGATTTGAAATTCGATTTCAAACAACATAAGCTTTTTCAAAACTGAATTTCATTTTGTTTAGTACAAAAATCAGGATTCTGGGATCAAAATGGGCGGAGTTACAAATGAAAATACTCAAATGGCTATAACTCCGCCCATTTTGATCCTTGCATTCCGATTTTTGTACCAAGCGATTGTAAAAATTTCTGGGTCATTTTCAGCTAACTTCTCGTGATTTTTGGCCTATTTTAGAGTTTTTTAGACTATTTTAAGCGATTCTTGGGACAATTTTTAGGCTATTCTAGCCAATTTCAAACATCACTATTTTCCGAAATCTACAGTAATCCACACTCACATCTCTCATGACACTTTTCACCCGTCTCTGCTGTTCCTCTGATCCGTGCTCATTGCCCATTTTGAGTTTTGCCATGAATTTCAAGTGTTCCTCTACCGTAAGACTTCCAATGAAACAATCGTCTTGTTGAACGTAGGCGCACACTTGACGCATATAGCTTCGTTCCGCCCGAATTCCATTTACCTGCAAAAATACAGTAAAATCTACTGTAATCTTCCCTGAAAAATTTGGCTACAGTAATCCAGTTTTTTTTTGAGCTAACTTCAATAATTTTACAGTAATCCGGCAACTCTTGAATGCTCAAACATCTACAGTAACCCTTTCAGAGGTACACCAAGGACATTCAACAAGAAGCACATGCTTCTTTCGGGAGCCACAGTAATTCTTGAAATTTGAAAAATCAAATTTTTATTCTACAGTAATCCTTGTCATTTTGAGTTAACCCTTTTTCTACAGTATTCCTTTCAGGATGCAAAGTAGGATTACGGTAGGACGGGCCAAGTTACAGAAAAGTGTAAGGATAACTGTAGTAACCCATGCGTACTGTAGCGTTTTCAGGAAGTTACAGTACTCTTTCAGATCTCGAACCACAGTAATCCAAGAGTATTCTAGCATCATCATGAACTAGGAATAGGACTACTATAGCTATTTCTAACTACTGTAATCAATGAGTACTGTAGCTTCTTCAGGATCCAATTCCGAGGAATGGAGCAATTGGATTACTGTAGGGCTCTTACTACAGTAACCCTGCGGTACTGTATCTTCGCCAGGGTCCAGGGTCCAACTACAGTAATCCTAAGACACTTGGCTTATTCAGGAGGATTACTGTAGTACCCTTTCATCTCCCTTTCACTAAATAGAAGTCAGAAGACGTGCCCCTCTCCGTCAGGTGTCTTCTGAATTCTAAAAAAAAAAGATGACAATTATAATTAAAAGAGAAAGATCACTGTCACAAATTGGGGGAGAAAATGAAAGAAGACGTCATCAAGAGATGATGATTCCCGTTCTTCTGATTATTGCATAAGCCATCGGAAAGCATTTTTTGCATTTTTCAAATTGAAAAAAATTTGCAACCAGTGATAAGAGCACAATCAGTGGCTATCAATTGGGGTGGCCTAGGAAAAAATTCGGCCAGAGAGGCCAGAGGACACGCAGGATTGCTTAGCGAGTGCGGAGACCTACAGTAACCCTCCTAATGTATCCTGCACTTGTTCAGCTTAGAATCTCAGAATTGCTGTAGTTAGACCCTGGTAAGGATACAGTACTCCTGCATAATCATTACTGTAGTTAGGGATCTACAGTAGTTTCTTTGCATTATCCTGGAATCCTAGAATTACTGTATTCAACTCTTAGACAAGATACAGTACTCATGAATTACTGTAGTTACTGACTGGATCATCGTAATTAAGGTCCCTTGCTAGCTCATGTTTATGCTAGACTACACCTTGGATTACTGTAGCTAGATTCAATCCTGTCACATCTACAGTAACTATCACGTTGCTATTCCTCCTGTTGGAAGTGTCTGAATCCTGGTTGTGTACAGTAACCTTCAGTCATAAGACTTCAGACTACAACCTACAGTAATCTAATACAAAAATGCTGACAAATAGGGGGAATCCCATGTGTACAGACTACAAAATGACGTCGTTTCGTGTCTGTTTGTGGTTCCTTTGTCTTGTGTCTTCAATTTGTACCAAATAATAGGAACAATATCCTTCTTTTGTTCCTATCTTTTCGGCCGTGGCGACTGGTCGGCCGACCGTTCTAAAGAACATCCTGAGTCCATTGATCTATTCCAATTTTTCTTGCAGAAAATGGATTCTTCTGATCTTCTGAATGTCTCCTCTAGATCGTAATGATGCTAGAGTACTCCTGGATTACTGTAGTAGCTAAATCCTCGTTTGGTCCTGTAGAAGCTACAGTAGTGCATACTGTGAAACAGCAGGGTTACTGTAAGCCAATTTTTCGCGAAAATTGATATTCTTTGAGGATGTCGACTTTGTCCATTGAAAACAAGCAGATCAAAAAGATAGAGAACATATGACAAGACCCCAATTTTTTGGAACCAAACCGACTTTTCATATGTTTTCCGTTTAGACCCAGTCAGATGACACATTTTTTTCTTGTCTTTTGTGACTTTCAAGAAGAATCAAAGGAGACCAAACAGCTGTTTTCTATATTCAAAGCTTTTGTCTCTCCCCCCCTTTTTCCGCTTCCTTCGTTTCTTTTCTCGATTCCAATAGCCTGATAACCATCAAAAACGAAGAAGAAGAAGAAGAAGAAGAAGAAGGTATTCTTCTTCTTCTTCTCCAACGCCTTCTTCTTCTTCTTCTTCTTCATCTGCCTCGGGAACAAAGTCTAGTTCAAAGAACGTTTATAGTTTACCCCTAGGGCTGTCCATTGCAATCAAGTGTACGAATTAGGAAGAAGACGGGGGACGAAAAGTTACATCTCTTCCCTTCTCCTCCTTATCATTCGATTTGACAGTTTTTTTTTAATCAGAGGTGGTCAGGTTTTTTCTTCTTCTTGGCTGGAATTCAGTGTCGAAAACACACAGTAACTTTTCAGACGTCAAAAACAGCAGGAATTTCCTGGTGGTCGTTTTTTAAGGAGACATCCGGACACACAGACACACTGATTTTTTGAAATCGAAGTTGCGTCAAGTGCTTCTGGAAATGTCTGGATTTTCGTTTTCTGTATGTTGTCTGTGTGTCTGCACATCCGGATGTCCTCTAAATGTGTTCATCGCTAATTTTGGACCATTTTAAGCCATTTTTCGACTACAGATGTTTGCGTTGGACCATGTTGCGGTCGTTTTGGACTAAATTCGGACTATTTTTCAGTTAGATTTCGGATCATTTTCAGGTCGATTTTGGCCCATTTTAAGCCATTTTCATGTGACTACTGTAACCATTTTTGTACTAGGCTACTTTGCATGTTCCTTTTAGACCTATTTCGGCGAGTTTCCAGTCAAACTTCGGTAATTTCAAACAGGATCTTGGACTGATTTCGGACCAACTGCATGAAACTCTATTAAATCAAAATCGAACAGGAAATCTTGAAATTCCGTTTTCTGGAAAATGGGGAATCTGGATTTTAAGAATTTGAATTTAAAAAATTCAGAATTTTCTGCTGATTCCAATGGTGCCAATTTCATCGCTCAGAACTTCCTAGAACAAATTTTAGAGTCATTTTTCCATTTTCAGGGAAAAATAAAGTTTCAGAAGATTCAAAAAATTTCGAACTTTGAAAATTTGAATTCACTAGATTCAAAATTCCATGCTGATTCCAATTATACTGATTTTGTCGCTCAAAATCTTCTAGAACAACTTATAGAGTCATTCAGTGTGTCGGCGTGTCCTGATGTCCATATTCCAATATTCAGCTGTTTAGGCTTATTTTGAACCCTTTAGCAGCGACTATTAGGGAATTTTCGACAATGTTCTGGGCCATTAAAGTACCTTCAAAATCCAAATTTTCTGGGTCACTTCACACTCCTCCTCTTCTATGTCTTCATCTCTTCTCGCCGTGTTCACGTGTCTTATCTCATGTCCTCAACCAATTGCATCAGCCGCGAAACGATGCCTAAAGCCTAGTCGATGTGTTGAGATGAGATTTTTTGCTGGGGACATCTGATCTTAAAATCTTGAGATTCAGGTTTTGATATCCTTCATGTTTCGATTAAATCCAAATGTTGAAATTTTGGAAATTTCAAAATTTTGAGTCAAATTTTCGGGAAAATCGTATTTCATCTAGGTATCTGTACCGCCTTTCCAGCTGACTCCGAAGTCCTAGAATCCGAAATTTCCAAATTTTGAATCCAAAATTCACATTCAAATCAAAAAATCGTACTATGATACAGCGAGAGGTGGTCTTCCCCCACCTTGTCTTCTAATTGTCATCATTATCATCACCAGTTGTCTCTTCTCTCTGTCTGTCTGCGTCTCTCACTCTCTTCTCTTATAAAAAGAAGAAGACAGGGGAGATTCCCTCGCTCCACCTCCTCCTCCTATTCTTCTTCTTCTTCTTCTTCAAATTATCATCCTTTTTCTTTCTCCTATGAGTCGTCTCTTTTGCAGAAATGTGTCCTTTTTGACGTCTTCTGATTCTTCTAGTTCTTCAAAATTCCATTTTTAACGTCTCCTGAACCAAATCGTCTATTTCGCTCGATTTTTCTAGATCTTGAATTTTCAGAATCTTCTAGAATCACAAAATGTCTGGAACTCCTTCAACGTCTTCTGTCTTCCTCCCCGCTTGGCCTACACGTCGTACCGATGCCAATATGTATCCAAATGGGTTCGTTTTTTTTGAAATTTTTCAAAGAATCTATATGTCACACGATGCTATAGGAGTAAAACCAGATAGTCATCTCTTTGTCTTCTTCTTCTTTTTCCAATTTTCTCTGCGTCTCCAAGTCTCTCGTCGCCGCCATCGAATTAGGAATATTTTAGAGTACAATTCCTATTACCCAGTTTTACAACACTGATTAGGAACATGTTGAAAAAAAAGGTGATAAGGACGAGTGATTAGTTTTTTGTGTAATTTTAATCAGTTGACTAATAAACTTTTTAGTCGCTATTGAGGTGGATAATTACCCTTAATTTTGAAGAATCGGGATTTCAGAAAAATTGGACTTGTTCCAAATTTTATGCTGATTCTAACCATACCGATTTTGACTGGATTCGATTTTCAGAAGATTCTGGAAATTTTGAATTTCAAATTTCAGAATTTCCAGAAATTCGACTCGTTGGATTCAGAATTTCCTGCTGATTCCAATGGTACCGATGTCATCGCTTAAGACCTTCTAGAACAGATTTTAGAGCGATTTTTCCATTTTCAAGAAAAATGTGTATTTCAGAAGATTCTAAAAATTCTGAATTCTAAAAATTTTGATTTTCTGAAAATTCCAAATTTTCGACTCCTTGCTCCAAGACAATCTCAATCAATTCCTCCTTTTTCCAGGTCCCAAAAACTCGACGAGCTCGTCCTCCACGACTACAATCTCGAGGAGATTCCGATTCGATATCATGTCGAGCAGCCAGTTGAGCAATACGATCCACAGAACATCCGAAAATTGGATTTGACTCATAACTCATTTGTGGTCCTTCGCGGGCTGCAAACTTTCTCGAATGTCTCGTTTTTGGATGTCTCATTCAATTCACTTTCAGCACTTCCAGAAGAAATTGGGACGTTGAGAAGTTTGACGTGAGTTTTGTGGACCCATTTTTTTGGGGGATTCTTCGGGCTCAAATTGGCCGTTTTGAAGGCTCAAATTGGCTAATTTTAGAGCCCAAAATGCCAATTTTACATCAAAAATCGACAATTTCTGATCTCCAAATTATTCCAGAACCCTCATCGCTCGCAACAACCTCCTGGAACACCTTCCAAAGGGAATGCAACTTTTGGAGAATATGGAACATTTGTATTTATCTGGAAATCGTCTGGAATACTTCCCACCAGTTGTTCTAACCCTCAGAAAACTGAAGACTCTGCATTTGGGTGGAAATTATATCGACTCGTGTCCATCCAATATTTCCGTTTTGACTTCGTAAGTGTGGTCTGCTTTCGGAGCAGTTTTTTATCCAAAACTGTAATTTCGAAGACTTATAACTTTCTTCAAAATTGAAACTTCAAATCGGATCGAAATGGAAAACATAGAACTTGAAAAGCGCTTCAAAATGATACCAAACTCGACTTGTCTGGATTTTTAAATTTTCAGAAAAATTCAGAATTTCAAGACATCCATGTTTAGTATCGTTTGAGAGAGCTCATCGAGTTCTATACGTTCCAATTGAAATAATTTGATATTTTCGATTTTTGGAGGAGTTATGGATCCCAAGTCTGGCTTGAACCCAAAATGTTAAGCTGATAAATTTTGATCCATAACTTTTCTCAAATTCAAAAAATGCGACTGCACTAAATTGGAAAGTATAGAGCTTGTTGAGCGCTTCAAAATGAATCCAAACTCGATTTGTCTGAAATTTCGAAGTTTTTGAAAACTTCAGATATTTAAGAAGGTCATGTTTAGTATCATTTTGAAACACTCTTGGATCTCTAAATTTTCCAATTTGGATTAATTCGAAATTTTGGATTTTTCAAGATGTTATGAGCTGCACTCCATCGGCTATGTCCAAGTTTAAAACCCGATTCTTTCAGATTGACCGTCCTGTACTTCGGTGGCAATCGTCTTCGTGAGATTCCCGCTTCAATTGGTACCCTCGAGAATTTGGAGAATCTGGGACTGTGTGATAATATTTTGGAGACAATTCCATCTACTTTGGGAGACTTAAACTGGCTCGAGACACTGTCTCTTCACAACAACAAGCTTCGAACTCTGCCAACGGATATTCTGAATCTCCGACGTCTTCAACAGCTGTCCCTGCGTAATAATCCTCTTGTCCATTCGTTCGTTCATAATATGGATTTGTGTCCGCCGTCGCTTAAAGAGCTAACCGGGAGGATTGTCCGGCAGAATATGACTCCAGAGATGGTTGAATTTATTCCAACGTAAGTTGACTTTTTTTTTTGAATTTTTGGACTTTCTGAGGTCTTGGAAATTTTGTAGTTTGAAAGTTCCAAAATTCTGAATCTTATGAATCGGAATTCTTGAAATTCCGAAATTCCAAATAATTTTGCTCCACAATATCCGAATCTCGAAGATTGCTCATCTTCGATCAGCAAGCATTCTTCTACAGTAACCTTCAAAAACTAGACCCTATTTATCAGGGTGGGTTTCTCGCACCCGTTTTCTTCTTTTCTTAACTTCACGTGATTGCTTCAAAATTTGATCCAATTGGCCGTCGTTTAGCCTTGATCACAGTACACATTAGGTGTTGAAACCTACAGTAGCCTTGATCATAGTACTGTACTCAAAGTACAGTAATCCCATTTTGTGGAAACCACTAGACGTACAGTAAGAAACCACTAGACGTACAGTAAACTACAGTATTCAAAATACCATTCTGGAACTAGGATTTTGAGACTGGAAGCACAGTAACCAAAATTGAAGTTACAGTATCCAAAATACCATAGGCAGGATTGACTAGAGATACAGTAATCCAATTTTCAAGGAATCAAAATTTAGGAACTAGCGGATCTTGGGATCTTTAGAAGTACATTGCCCAAAATACAGTAATCCCGTTTAGGAACTTATATCTTGAGACTAGAAGTACAGTATCCAAAATACCGTAACCCCAACTTCCTCATTTTCAGCGATATCATCGAATACCTAAATTCCGCGTGTCAATGTGTCAACCCGGAATGCAAAGGCGTCTATTTCGATGCTCGTGTGGAGCATGTGAAATTTGTGGACTTCTGTGGAAAGTATCGTGTGCCTTTAATGCAGTTCTTGTGCTCTGCGAGATGCTCCGCCGGAATTCCGTCAGTACCGTACGACACATCTTCTGAATCCGAAGAGGAAATCGAGCCAATTATGAGGAGAGTACTGTTGGGTTAGGGGATTCCTGACTTCTTGAATTTCCCGCCAATTTTGATATTTTTTGGCTATTCGAGGCCCCTTTTCACTCAATTTCGGTCAATTTTCAGCCGTTTTAGACCATTTTTCCTGCCATTCTTTGCTCAATTTTTGTCTTAATGTTTCGAAAATTCGTATTTTTTTCGTGTATGCATCTCTTTTTCATATGATCTCTTCTTTCTACCGATTCGATTTTTTTTTCTTATTTCTTTCATTTTTTCCAATAAATTCTTTGAATTATATGAAAAATTTGAATTTCCCGCCAATTCAGACGGAGCCGTTTAGACACATTTTGATCCATTTCAGACATATTTTGGACCTATTTTAAAGCCATTTAGAGTCACTTTGGGCCGTTTTAAGCCATTTTTGACTCATATAAGACTATTTTGAGCCATTTTCGACCAATTTTGAGTTATCCTGGATCCATTTTGAGCCATTTTGGACACATTTCTAACCATTTTGGACTATTTTGAGCCATTTTAAACTTATTTTACGCTGCTTTAGACTCATTTAGAGCCATTTAGAGTCATTTTTGACTCATTTTCAGCAATTTCAGACTCATTTTAAGTTATTTAGAGTCACTTTGGGCCATTTCAAGCCATTTTTGACTCATTATGAGTTATTCTGGAAGCATTTTGAGCCATTTTGGACTCATTTTATCCCAGTTTGGACTGATTTCGCGTTATTTTCGACCAATTTTGAGCCATTTTGAACGCAAATTCAAGCCATTTTGAGCTCTCTTTTCGATCCATTTTTTCCTTATTTTTTGTTCAATTTTGGTTCATGTTTCCCAAAACTCTTCTTCGTCTCTATGAAATCGGATTTCTCTCTGTCATGAAAAGAGGATTAAACTCTTTTTTTTTGCGGTTCGTCCGCCCAAAATGCATTCGAGGATTATAGTTGTTGGTTAGTGAGGTCACACATATCTCATATTTCGGCCAGCGAAAATGCCGCGAAATTCGATTTTTGCCACTTTTTTGGCGTTTTTTGTGATTATGACAATGTTCTTGGTTGATGTAGAGGCAGCTACCCGGGCACCAAAGTTCTCCAAAACGACGAAGGTAGGAGGAATTTGAAAATTGGGGGAAAATTGTCATAGTTTCTTTTAGAATCAGAACTTTGAACCAACTAAAATAGATATGATAGAACTCGACGAATTCTAAAAAATGATATTACTTGGGATACTGTGTCTTATCTATGAACAAAGTTAGATCCCATAAGATTGCGACCGCGTAGTTGAAACGGTTCAGGACCTATAACTTCGTTCATAGAAAAGCTACAGTACTCCAACTAGTATCATTTTGTAGCGATTGAACTGTTCCATCATATCCAATTTGCTTGGTCCGAAAATGCTGATCCTAAAAGGATCTATGGGGGTCCGTTCTTGGCCTGTATTCTGCCTGTTTTCGGCTCTTCTTAGGCATGTGTGTGGCTTGTAACTTTGCTAATAGACAAGATACAGTACTCCTGGTACTACCATGTTGTAGCTCTCGAGTTCTTCTATCATATCCATTTTCAATGGTCCAAAAACAATGATTATGAAGGAAACTATGACAGGCCATATTTGAGGCACGTTTTTGTCCCGTTTTGGCTCGCCTTACTATTTGTTTTGGCCTGTAACTTTGGTCAGCGGCGAGATACAGTACTCCAAGTAGTATCATTTTGTAGCTCTTGAGTTCTTCTACCGTGTCCATTTAGATAGGTTCAAAAATACAGATTCCGAAGGAAGCTAGGGCAGGGTCCGTCTTTGAGCAGCCTTTGGTCAGATTTCGGTCTATTGTTGGTCTGTTCTTGGGCTGTTCTTGAGCTGTTTTTGGTCTGTTTTAGGTCGGTTTTTAATCTGTCTTCTGCGCTTTTTGGAACGTTTTTTCGCCCGTTTATGGTCCATTTTCAGCCAATTTGCGACCCGTTCTAGGACCATTTCCAAGTATGTGTTTCACATGTATTTCCATCTTTTTCAAATTCAGAGAACAGGTTTTTCTTAAAATTCCATTTCCTTATCATTGAATTCTGACGATTCCTTTCCTTTCGCCAAGTTCGTTGTCATCATCATCATGGGGATTCCCCCAGACAGCAAAAGGTGTCTTATCAATTCCAATCAACAAATCAGCCAGAACATTGAAAAATACAAAAAGAAAACAGAAAAATTAGTACATCAAAATATGGTTTGTACATGAAAAAACATGAAAATAGTCCAAAAATAGGTTTAGAAATAACAAGGATTTGCAGAAAAAATTATTTTAGTGAATTTGAAGGTCAATAACCCTGAATTTCGAGCATTTTTATGTCAAAAGGTGGGTTCTAGGTCAAATTTAGTCAAAAATCCTAATTTTTAGCGATCAAAACATGTTTGAAACGCCAAAAATGCTCTAAAACCCCCTAGAATGTTCCAGAAAGCCGTCAACAAGCTGGTGAACTGCCTAACTCCAGTGGACACCGTATTGGCAGCGAAAACGGCGGACTGTCAGGATTCAATGTGTGTTTCGAGTGCAAAACAATACGCACAAAGAAGATATCCAGTACAGTACCAGAGTACGGTAGTTCCGTGTATGTCATCGACAACTACACTGGCACCGGTTACGGAGAAAATGAAGAGAGGAGGAGGAAGTAATAAGATGATGAGACTTCAAGGTGTCGTTGCTGGATAATATCGATTTTTCGAAACAATTGTGAAATAAAAATTTTTTAGTGTTGTCCATGGAGCGAATTTGCATTTTTTCAATGATGAAAATTGAGAAAATTACAGATTTTTTCTTCAAAATTCTCAGAAATTTTTCGAAAATTCACTTTTTTTGAAATTTAAAATTTTCAGAATTTTTAAAATTTTCTGGAATTTTCGTGAAAATTAAAATTTCAAGGGGGACTCTGACCAAAAATTTTTATTGCATTAAAATGTTTGAACAATTGTCTATTTTCCTAATATTATAGCGAAAAAATTCGAAAAAAAATCCGAAATCCCCGAAAAATGCCGTTAAAAGCGAAAAATTTTCAAAAAAAAGTTGCTAGGAGGGACGAGGATTTGAATTCCCGCGC
>NC_013490.2:3345251-3405568 GCF_000004555.2 Caenorhabditis briggsae
GGTAGGATCCGGAAGGATTTGAATTGTGGAAAAGAATTCAAAACAAGATAGTCTTTACACATCTCGACACATTAAATTTATCACCACCCCATACTAACGGTTTTTTATCACCCCGAAATTGATAGGTTTCTACAAGTCGTCTCAATCAGGTGAAAGTTTAAAAAACAGAGAAAATTAAAATTATATACTGGTCAATAAGATATACAGAAACGTGTTTTTCAGTTGCTTTGGCCATTTTCAGGAGCTCGGCTGCCAAGTGTCGGATCACTTTGAAAACATGGGAGGTTATGAAACAGACCTAGACTTCAAACTTTGCACTTACAAAATTTTTTGAAAATTCCTAGTTTTTCAGCTATCTACCAATTTCTGAAGGACACCCCTTTGTTTTGTACTGAAAACGTGAAAAACAGCAGGTGTCCTTAAAAAATTCAAAAATAGCTGAAAAAGTAAAACTTGCGCGGGAATTCCAATTCTTTTTTTTTTCAACGCCGTTTTTCGGGGATTTAGGATTTTTTTTGAATTTTTTCGCAATAATATTAGGAAAATACATATTTTTTGAAACATTTTAGGGTAATAAAAATTTTTGGTCGGAGTCCCCCTTTTTTGAATTTTCCATGTTTCAACGTTTTTATCGCTTTATTCTGCTTGAAAATTAACTTTTTTGCAGTTTTCTCTATAGAGCGCACTTGCATTACTTGAAACTTCAAAAATTCTCATTGGAGCGCACCTTAACACTTCCACTCGTCTTCAAATTCGCTAAATTTCGTTTTGTGAGCACATTGAGCAGTGTGGTTTTTCCGGCACCACTTGGTCCGATGATAGCCGTCACTTCGCCGGGACGAGCCAATCCGAAGACTGCAAAAATATTGATTTATCGATTTTTCTTTTCAATTTAGGTTGAAAATGGCCGATTTTTCAGATTTCTTAAAATTTCTAGGTGTACAAATTGATAAAACCATTTAGAATAAGTCAAGAATGCCTGAAAAGGGTCAAAAATTGAAAAAAATGATTTTTTCGAAATTTTAACCTACCATTATCCAAAATCCGCTTTTCCACTGATAATCTCTCGATATCACTGACTTTTTTGGTGCAACAAGACCGGAAAAGTCCTCCTTTTTCAATGCTTTCAGCCTCTTTTTCGTCCTGAAATTTTAAATTTGGGATTTGGCGGGAATTCAAAAATTACCGCTACTGAGACATCGTGCCATGTGAGCAACATCTTCGGACGCATTTCTTCGATGAACTGGAAACAAATTTTATTTAAAAAATTTTTGAAAAAAAAATATGAAATTTACCGATTTATCAATGTCAGAGACGGAATCCGCTAGGGTCATTGATTCTATAGAGCCTCGAATTAAGTTAGTTTTGAGCATTTTTAGCTGAAAATTGGGAAATTTTAAGGGAAATTTTAAGGGAAGTTGATTGAAAATAGATTTTTAAAAAAGAAAAAAAATTTTCGAGATTATAATTTCAAATTCGCGCCTCTTTTCGGCAAGGCGCGGTCCGCAAACACCGCGACGCAAACTCGCGGAAATTGATATAAAACGAAATTTAATGAATCATCGAAGAAAAATCGGGGTTTAAATGATAAAAAGTATAGGGAAAAGGAATAAAAAATCATGTGAAGAAGAATAAAGACAAACAAAAAATGAATCGAATTGATTATTATACACTACGGGGTCTCCTCATCAACGGAGCATATAGATGACGATAGTGATAAGAGAAATGCTTATCATCCAAATTGTCCAACCCGTTGAAGAAATTTTCCCCATCAACATACAATTTTTTTCTCTTAAAAATCGGAAAAAGTTGTTTTTTTTTGAATTTAAAAAATTTTTAAAAAATTTTTCAAATGGAAGAAAGCCAAGAATCCAACTTTTCCCTATCCAAATATGATGGGTAAGTCAGATTACTGCAGTTCCAGCAAATTCAATGAGGAATTTTCCCAAAAAAAATATTTGTTTTTCTTTTTTTCCAGCACCGAAGATGGGTCGTTGAGCCAATACATGTCAATAAATGTAAGTATTGATAAGATAATGGTCCTAAAGTTCACTGATAAGATAATTCAGGATTGTGAGCGGGAAATTCAAATGTTGGAGAGAGACATTCGGCAGCAGAAAGAGTCCAGTGCCAACGCAAAGACGTCGATAACGTTCGACCAGCTGCGCAAAATTCACTCGTATGTGTACGCCCTCCACCTCTTCCCTCCTTGACGCGCCTTGATAGCTCAGTTGGGAGAGCGTTAGACTGAAGATCTAAAGGTCACCAGTTCGATCCTGGTTCAGGGCAATTTGTTTTTTAAAATTTTTTAGAGATGTGCAAATGTTTTTAGGGCTTTCTTGGTGTTTAGAATGCGGTTTTTTGCTTTGGCTAGAAAATTGGCTTAAATTTTTCCATTTTCTGAGAATTCAAAAGTTCGAAAATTCAAAAAATCGAAAATTCTAAAATTCTAAAATTCTAAAATTCTAAAATTCTAAAATTCTAAAATTCTAAAATTCTAAAATTCTAAAATTCTAAAATTCTAAAACTCTAAAACTCTGAATTTCTGAAAGTCTGAAACTCTAAAATTCTAAAATTCTAAAACTCTAAAACTCTGAAATTCTGAAATTCTAAATTTCGGAAATTCTAATATTCTGAAATCCAAAATTTCAGACTCTCCACTATGTTGGGACCTCACAAGGAACAATTTTTCGAGCGCATATGTCGTGTAGCTGAAATTCAAAGAGCATCATTGAAAAATCGGTTGAAATCGAATATAAATGTAAAATTTTATTTTTTGAATTTCAAAAAAAAATGAAAGAATTCCAGAAATTCGAGCCGAGCACTCCTTTATCCTTCACTCAAGCCACTTTTGACTCTTCTCAAAATTCCTTATCGGCATCTGAAAGTCAAAGTTTTGTGGTGACGCCAACGACACTACATAACCTCTTCAACCACCAGGTAAGACGTCTTTAAAGGCGCATAACTCAAAAAATAAGTTAGCTAGGGATGGGGGGTTGCCTGACGTTTTATGAGCTACATTTTTGCAGTTTAAACTGTTTTCCTAACTCTAATAATTTTTGAGATATGCGTCTTCAAAATTGAGGCACACCACACAAAGCGCGCATCAACTTTAAAGACGTATAACTGAAAAACTATGATAGTTATGTCAGTTTTGTAAACTAGAAAAATAGGAAACATAAAATTTTACACAATTCGTTAGTTAACAAGCTAAAACAGTTTTTGAGAAATGTGTCTTTGAAGTTAAGACCCCACCCAATGCGCTCACAAACACTAAAGACGATTATCTCAAAAACTACAATAGCTACGCAAAAGTGGTTAATTAAAAAGTTGTGAAAATTTTATGATCTACATTTTTGCAATTAAAATTAGTTTTCTAGCTGCTGTATTTTTTGAGATATGCGCCTTTAAAGTTGAGGCACCTAATAAGGACCGCTTCCCAAAGCACGCGCCAACACTGGAGGCGCATATCTCAAAACTACAATAGCTAACAACATTTTGTAAACTAACATAATATGAAAAATTTAATGCTCTACATTTTCGAAATTTCAATTTCCAGAGAAAAAACCAAATAGAAATGTTGGCTCCATTGGCATCCGAAGAGGAACTGATGAGATTTCCAGCTGAACGACAATTCGATTTAATGCAAATTGGATTTAGTTATGATGAAGTCAAGCAGCTACTTGAAATGTTTGATAAGTATAAAAATGATGTGCAAGAGATGAGCAGACATTCGTCTTTGACACAGGTAGGTTTAGAAATAAAAATCAGTTTTGTCTGAGGCGCTGTAACACAGCAAACAAAATAGAAATTCAAAAATGGTCAATTACAAAAGCTTAAAGCATAAAATTCTTCATATTTTGTTAGTTATTAACTTCTACATAGCTCTTTTAGTTTTTGGGATATGCGCCTTTAAAGGTGGGGGGACATGAAAAAAATAATGTTCTCGAAATTTCGTTCAAAGATGCCCCTCGAGGAGTTGAACTTGTGAGGGCGATGATTGAGGGTGCGGCGCCGCTACCGACTGAGCCACGCGGGCAAAGAGAAAGCGCACGCCCGATTGCATACATAAAGGCGAGGACGACAGCTGTACGCAGAGTGACATTAAGCGTTGTACACCGTCACGGTAGAATGCATACTCTAGCTACAAAAAAAAACTACGAAAAATCTCCTGTCCCTCCACCTTTAAAGCGGCACCGTTTCTCGGGATAGTCGTAGGCGCATAGCGCGAAAACGGAAACTTTATCAAAATATAGGAAATTTCATGCTCTACAGTTTATTAATTGACCACTCTTGATAGCTACTTATCTTTCTGAGATATGCGCATTTAAAAAGACACCGCTAGTAGGGCGGCCAGTCTGAGCTGCCTGGTTGCACACACCAACTTTAAAGGCCCCTAGCTCAAAAACGGTGTGAGTTATCAAATTTTTGTTAACTAACAAAATGTGTAAAATTTCATTTTCTACATTTTCGCAGTTAGCATTTTTTAGAAATCTCTCCTCCTTCAAAAGTTACTGTCTCTTCTTTAAGTTAAGTCTCTTTCAGGTCCTCAACCAATTCTGCAACTACATCTCAATGTACGCTCCACCGAACTTGAAACTAATTTCTTTGGCGTTTAATTTATTGGAGTTGGGAAATTCAGCAAATGAAGTAAAGAGAGTTTTGCTGAAAGCGGTAAGTTCTGGAATTTTGGAATTCTGGAAATATCTGAAAATCTAAATTTCCAGCGACGTCGTGAAGAATCTGAAGAATCTGATTTGGCTCCATTCGCCAAAAAAATGTGTAACCTTGAATCGGAGTCTTCTCCAAATCGAGATGAGCTTCTTTTGGGCCTAGATCGCTCCCCGCCCAGTGATGATGGCACACAGAAAATGTGAAAGTGCGCTCCATTGATAATTTTTATTTATGTATTCTTTTTTCTTGAATTTATTTATAATCTACAATTCATTTATTATTACAAAAACCGGTAAGCTCGAAATACAACATGCAGTTTTTTGGGAATCAAAAGAAATATGAAAAGAATATAGAGTGCGATACAAAAAAAACACGAGACCTACAAAAATCCAAGGTACTTTTCTTGCAAAAAAAAATACTGAGAAAATGGAAAAATCTATAAATAATCGATTCCAGAAGATTCTAGAGTTTTGTTGCCATTATAAACATGACACCTTCGCCGTCCAAAACGTATTTTTTGGCATTTGGAATGTCGAGACCAACGGAAACCAGCGCGTCGAGAATCATTTGTTCACGAAGGTTGAGCAGGTGAAAGATGGTCTGCAAAACTTTGAGATTATCTTGGAAACTAAAAAAGCTACAGCAACAATTTTAACTGCAAAAATGTAGAGCTTAAAATTTTACACAATTTGTTAGTTGATAATTTTTGTGTAGCTAACTTAGGTCTTGAGATATGCGCCTTTAAAGTTAAGGCACAGGGACGATCTGCCAACCAAAGCCAACTTTAAAGACGCATATCTCAAAGGGGACAAAATCTTTTTAAATTTTGTGAACAAACGAAATGTGTAAAATTGTATGCTTATCAATTTTCTAGTTTGTAACTTATTAATAACTTTTTTTTGTTTTCGACATATGCGCCTTTAAAGCGACACCGCGACTAGGACGGCTAGTCGATGCTGCTTGTTTGCGCTCGCTTTCTTTAAAGGCACATAGTTCAAACACTAATAAAATTTTCTGAAAACTCTCTATTGACAAAATGTGTAAAATTGTATTTTTATTAATTTTGTAGTTTGCTGTTTTCTCTAGCCTCCATAGCTTTGGAGATAGAGGCTTTTAAAGTCGGCGCGCGCAGTTGGTTCCGTCCCTCTAATTAGATACCTGAACTTTAAAGGCGCATAGCTTCAAAACTAATAAAGCTACACAAAATTTGTAAACTAATACAATAGAGAGCATAAAGTTTCCTACATTTTGTCAGTTGACAATATTTTTCTAGCTTTCTCGGTTTTTGAGATATGCGCCTTTAAAGAGCCACAGCCGTTCCGACGGTAACTGTGAAGGAGCATAGCTAAAATAGCTTTCTTGACTTTTGGAACTTTTTAGAATATTTCTAATCATCGAGTCTTAAAAATTGTAAAAATTTCTAGATAAAAATTTTTGAGCTATGCCGCATAGTTTATGCGCCTTTAAAGTTTACCACCCCAAAACCACCCCAAATATCAGCTTCTCTTTAAAGGCGCATATCTCAAAAGGCACCAAAGCTATCAAAAAGTTGTAAACTAACAAATTATATAAAAATTCATAATCTACATTTTTGTAATTGACTTTTTCTTAATAGCTCTTCTTGTTTTTGAGATATAGCTATTTGCACTTAATTGTGCGAATCCTCATTTCTTTGCAAACCAAAACGTTCGTCATAAAATCAACAAAAAGGAAAGAAACAAACGGTGACTATTATATCTGCGGGATATCTTTTTCACAGATTGACGCAATCGCTTTTGACCTTTGGATGTGCTCTCTCCTACTCAATCGCAAAGATCAACACAATGAGATCAAATTTCGTAAAGTTCTGGGAGATTTTAGAAGGTTCTAGAAGGAACCGGAATGATTCTAGAGCCAGTTTGAAGTCTCTAAAGCAGTCAGAATTTTTAAGAAAATTCCAGGAGATATCAGAAAACTTTCAAAGGTCTTAAAATGCTTCTAGAGCCACATTGAAGCCTCTAGAACAGTTTAGAACCTTCTGGAACCTTTTATAACTTTCTAGAAACTTCTTGAGCCAATTTAAAGCTTCTTATAGCTGAAATAATCCCTCACCTGTCTCCCTGAGTTGTACTCATTGTCCTCGAGCACCGATCCCAAGACAAAACGGCCACCCGAACGCAGATGTCTCATCTGAAATCAATAAAACAACACATTTTATTCATCCAATTTTCCCCGAAAATTTTATTGTCTTTTTTTCGGACACAAAAGACGAAGAGAGACTCTTTACACTTCTCTTTTTTTCCTCAATTTTCATTGGCAAGAAACAGATGTCTTCTTTCTTTTCTTTTTTGTTGTAAAGAGGAAGCGAACAGAAGAAAAATTGAGATAAGAGAGAAGGAATAGATGGATCAGATTGCACTACGGTCGAAGGTTAGATCTTCAGGCCGCGGTCGACCAAAATTGTTTAGCTTGAAATTTCACAACATTTGTATGGTGAAAAATTTTGCTGTTGACCATATTTTGGTAGAGTTCTTGGTTTTTGAGATATGCGCCTTTAAAGTTATCGGGATAGAGAAGGGTCGCAACAGTGAAACGGCGCGCGCCAACTTTAAAGGCGCATATCTCGAGTAGGGGCAAAGTTATCATAAAGTTGTAAACTGCAAAAATGTGTGAAATTTTATGTTCTACATTTTAGTAGTAAACAACCTTTTGATAGAGTTTCTGATTTTTGAGATATTGAGCTTCAAACAAAATGAGTTTTTATTGAAATGTCAGAAAACTCCAAGAAATTTAGGAACACCTGGGAATTCCAAAAGTTCAGAAATTTAAGAAGGAATGAGGTACTTTATAATTTTCAACAAAACTCAAGATTTCACAGTTTCCGAGATATTCTAAGATTCTGAACTTTCATAAAATTTAAAGATTCTGAATTTCCAATGAGAACATGAAAACGGCGTTCTTGAAGTAAAAAAATTGAGACGCTGTAGCTCGAAAAGTAAAATAGGTATTCAAAAATTGTTTTATAAAATTGTAGAGCATAATATTTTACACATTTTGTTAGTTTACAACTACTGTGTAGCTGGTTTAGTTTATGAGATATGCGCCTTTAAAGTTGATGCGCGCTTGAGAGTTGTGGTCAGTCCCCTTATTAGGTGCATCAACTTTAAAGACGCATTTCTCAAAACTACAACGGCTACAGAGAAATTATTAACCTACAAAATGTGTAAATTTTTATGTTAAACAACATTGTAACTAACAATTTTAGCGTGGCTGTTTCAGATTTTGTGTTATGCGCCTTTAGAGGAACACCTCCGCATTCCCCAGTCGAAGCTGCCTTTGAGCACCCTCCAACTTTAAAGACGCGTAGCTCAAAAACTAAGACAGCTATGCCAAAATAAATAAATTACAAAATGTGTAAAGTTTTGTGCTCTACAATTTCTTTCTTGATCATTTTTTCCGAGATTTTCTAGTATTCGATCTACCGAAAGAATTTCCAACCTACCATGTTTGCAACACATTTACAGTACTCCTCATAGTTCCGGCAGGCACTCTCCAGGGTAAAAATGGACACAAGGATATCAACTTGTTTTCCATTTAACTCTGGAACCACAACATCCTGATGGACATCGGCAAAATGAATTCCACCAGATTTCACCAATCCTCTCGCTTTTTCTTCAACTTCATCACAAACTTTTTCTGTGGGGACTGGTCCTCCTTCCGTTCTTTTAATCACTTTAATTGTTGGAACCCAATCGATTGTTTCTTCTCGACGGACCCATTTTCGAAGGACGTCTAAGTTTCTATCCACAAAATCGGAGAGATGGACTCGTTTAATGACGTCACGGAAGCAAAGAGCCGCGTAGACGGTTGGACCGGCGCCAATATCCAAAAGGGTTTCTCTTTCGGATGGACGCATTGTTTGGAGCATTAGTTGAGCAAAAACGGGAAGGGCGAAGAGGGAAACACGGGTTCCGTCTTCAATGGCGTCTCTGAAAAATTTCGAAATTCGATTATTTGCCCATTTACCGTATTTTCTCACAACCCCGTGTCGTCAATTTTGAGCTCAATTATCTCGATTCCAGTGAAAGATATCAAAAAGCTGTCAACTGATAAAATATTGGTGATATTGTGATAAACATTTTATCCGTCGACCACTTTTTTATATATTTCACAGAAATCAAGCTAAATTGAGTCAAAGATGAAAAGTCGGCGCTTGCCAGCTAAGCTATTCGGTGGGCTACCGACCTCATAAGTTTACGCCAAGTTGTCTCGGCAACTGTAATAGTTATCAAAAAGTGGTCATCTGATAAAAATTTTATCAATTTATCAATAATATTTTATCAGTTGATCACTTTTCGATATCTCCTAGAGTAATCGAGATAAATTGGCCAAAGTTAAAGTTTCTAATTTTTCCTAATTTTTTTGTGTGCTAGACTCCGCAGACCGTTCTTCCTCTTCCACTTGACAATGATTTTCCAAAACCAAAAAAAAAACAAAGTTTAGAGTCTAAAACCGAGAAACCAAGGCTCAATGATGCACACACTTCGCAGTTCTTATCTCTTTTTTCGAAAAAAAAAACGACCTGTCGAAAAATGTAACTGATATCCTTTAGACACAGCAAATCGAGATATTGTTTGTTTTGGTTTTTTGTGAGAAATGAGAGGAAAAAGAGAACGGACAAAAAAGAGCAAACCACTTGGTGATTTTGTGTCAAAACTATCGAAATTTTGCGAAAAACGAATAGAGGTCAGACAATTAAAAATTCAAAAAAGTGCACTGTAACTTTGAGCCCATTTATCTCGATATCGGTGAAAAATATCAAAAAATGGTCAACTGGTAAAATGTTTATCATAATATCACCTATATTTTATCAGTTGACCACTTTTTGATATAGTGTACAGTAACCCAGATAAATTGCATCAAAGTAAAAGGCGTTGGCACAAAAATTGTCACTCAACCAGTTTTGGACCAGAATTTTGAAAATCGAGATTTTTTACAATTTTGTCATTTTTAGCAGTTTTAAAACGTTTGGTTGCAAAATTTCCCATCAAATTCATGAGTATTAAAAAACGCCTAAAAACTACAACGCTCCGAAAAAAACGCACTGCCTCCAGGTTAGCGGTATGTGTTAAAATAGCCATAACTTTCTTAATTTCAATGCGATTGTTACAAAATTATAAAATTTGAGTTTTTCAATTTTAGAGCTTCAAAATGAGTATAAACATGGCAGAAAAAAATGGGAAATTTGAGTTTTTCAGTTTTTCAAAAAAAAATTTTTTGATCCACTTTACAAAAAGTACCGTAACTCCGTTAATTTAAACCCAAATTTTATGAAACTTGTACCAAAATGTTTGTCTTGTTAAGGGTTTCGAAATGAGTATAAACATGCCCTAGTTCGCATAAAGCCAATTTTTCGGATGCGTCGCGGTCGAGCGACGCGGTCAGTAAATTAAATTTCAAAAATGAGGAAATATGGGTATATGTTTTAAGCTTAAAATTTCAAAAATTGAAAAATAACAAAACAAGGCTTACTGGCTGAAATAAAACTGCAAATACGCATCGGGATCGAATTTTTGTACATAGTCCTCGGGAAGAAGTACAGTATGCTTGGTTTCTTCGTCCGATTGATTCATGGTAGAGAGAGTAGACATATGAAGAGGTATTAGAGAAAAAAATAAGGGACCCAAGAACTGAAAAAAAAACTAGATTTTTTGGGGAAAAGTCAATGAAAATTGAGGGAAAATAAGCAAAAAACAATTTTTAAAAATAATTGGACAAACCGACACACAGACAGACACAAAATAAGATTTGTCCTTTGCAAAAGTCCGTTTTTTGTTTACCCACTTGTCTAGATTTTTGCACAACTTTTGAAAATTTTCTTGTTTTTTTTTTGAAATTTCAGAATTTCAGAAAATTGGCGCCAAATTCAAAAAAGTTAAGTTTTGAATCTGAAAATTCACTTTTTTGCTCGAAAAATGCAAAAATCTCAAAAAAAACTGAAAACTTGAAGAAAAATGAGGAAAAAGTGAGAGAAGAATAGACCTCAAGTGTGTGTCGTTGCTCAGGCTCCGCCCACTTTTTTCGGAGGGAGAAGCAGAGAGAGAGAGAGAGAGAGTGAGAGACGCAGAGAAAGAAAGGGATTTCCCGGGAGAAGATGGCAGCCAGACTGATGAGAAATGATTGAGCACACAGAGAACGAAGAACGGGATTCTTTTTGGGAGATTCGGAAATTTGGAAATTCCAAGAAATTCGGAAATTCAGAAATTCAGAAATTTTAAAATTATCAAAATTCAGAAATTCAAAAATTTAGAAATTCCGAAATCCAGACATTCAGAAATTCAGAAACTCATAAATTCATAAATTCAGAAATTCAGAAATTCAGAAATTTAGAAATTCAGAAATTCATAAATTCAGAAATTCAGAAATTCAAAAATTCAAAAATTTAGAAATTCAGAAATTCAGAAATTTAGAAATTCAGAAATTCAGAAATTCAGAAATTCAAAAATTTAGAAATTCAGAAATTCAGAAATTCAGAAATTCAGAAATTCAGAAATTCAGAAATTCAGAAATTCAGAAAATCATAAATTCAGAAATTCAGAAATTTAGAAATTCAGAAATTCAGAAATTTAGAAATTCAGAAATTCAGAAATTTAGAAATTCAGAAATTTAGAAATTCAGAAATTCAGAAATTCAGAAATTCAGAAATTCAGAAATTCAGAAATTTAGAAATTCAGAAATTTAGAAATTCAGAAATTCAGAAATTTAGAAATTCAGAAATTCAGAAATTCAGAAATTCAGAAATTCAGAAATTCAGAAATTCAGAAATTTAGAAATTCAGAAATTCTCTCAATTTTTTGAATAATGAATGATTCTACAGTATCCTTCCCAGAAGGCTAATTTACCAGTGAACAATGCACTTCATACAGTATCCCTTCCAGAGTACCCATCACAGTATTTTAATGTATCCTTCATACACAGGAAAGAGCACTTCGCGTCATTCAATGAGACACAGTGTGCAAAAGGGGGCGGAGCCAATATCATTCGCTGTGTCCTTCTCTGTTCTACCTACTCATATGCATCTCACGACGACCTACTGAATGGACGTCTACATTTATTCAGGGGAACATTCCAGAGAATCCTATGAAATCTGGAATGTTCCCTGTCTATTTTTCTGATGATCTATTATTCTAGAACTTCCCAATAAACACTTTGAATGAATGTGTTTCTGGAATTTTCTATTTCCTATTTTTCTGAATATTTATCTTTTGAACGATGTGTTTGGTTTATTTGAAGGTGAGTAGATTTTTGAATTTTCTAGATTTTCAGGCTTTTTGAAAATTTTACGGAATTTCATAAACTGAAAAACGAAATCGATGAAAAAAGTTGAAATTAAAACTGGAAATCAGGAAAATTCAAATTTTGCCTATTTTTATTTGCTTTTTTAAAATTAAAAAAAGTGTAAAAATCAGCACTAAAATAGTAGTAGTTTTGGACCGCACTTTTTGAGATATGCGCCTTTAAAGACGCACCTAACGGAAAAACGGGTGTCCCAACTTTAAAGGCGCATAGGTCAAAAACTACGGTACCTAAAAAAAAGTGATCAACTACAAAAATGAGAAACAAAATGAGAGCTTCAATTTTATATTTAATAACTTTCTGTAGCTAATGTAGTTTTAGACTTATGCGCTTTTTAAGTTGAGACACCGCTATTCTTTTTTCGCTAGGTGCGCGCGATATCTTTCAAGGCGCATAACTCAAAAACTACGGTAGCTAGAAAAAAGTGGTCAACTACATAAATATAAAATAAAATTAGAGCTCTAAACTTGGAGTTAACAACTTTTTTCTAACTATCGAAGTTTGCGCGATATGCGCCTTTAGAGACGCACATAACGGAAAAAGGGGTGTTCCAACTTTAAAGGTGCATAATCAGTTTCCCTAAATTAAATTAAAAACGAGTTTGGTTTGTTTATTTTGAAAAAAAAAATTTTTCCAGGAGGTGCACACAGACCACAAAAACTGCTACAAATGCATGGAAGGGGAGCGACTTCAAATTTTTGTATGTACCGAACGTTCCACAACCAATTCCATTCTTCAAATGTCGCTGTGGCGCATATGTATTGCACTCACCCGGAAGACAATGAGGCCAACTTCCAGTGCGACCACTACATAGAAGAAGTGAAGCCATTTCCATCCACTGCCGATCTTCCGAAAAACAAACTGACGGAGAAACTGGAAGAGGAGCGGCTGCGACATAACGACATAGACATCGACGAGCTTCCCGCCAAAATCAAGGAAAATTTTGACACCGCCAAGAAGTTGAAGTTTGCTGTGAGAACGATTTCTGCGTCAATTAATTGTAATTTGTATTCTTTGGTTTATGACCACTTCTTTCTTTATCCCTTTTTGAATTATAAATCATTTTTCCTCTTTCTACAGTATCCTCCCCAGAAGAATAGAAAAGGTAATTTAACAGCACCCTTCTTTCTACAGTATCCCTTCTACAATATCCTTCCCAGAATACAAACCAAAATAGGAGTAGTGCCGATACCTTTTGAAAAATGACGGGTACTGTAAGCGGAGCCCATGAGGTGACATTTAGCTTTGAGCTACTTTATCTCGGTTCCTGTAAAAGATATTTAAAAGTAGTCAACTGAGAAAATGTTACTGATATCATGATAAACATTTCATCAGTTTAAAATTTTTTGATATCTCAAACAGGAAACGAGATAATTGGGTTCAAAGGAGCAATCTTTTTTTCAGTAGTTTCACAGATTAAAAAAGTTTTATTTAAACGTGATGAAAAAAACAAGAACGAAAAAATTAAAAATTCTAGACTAAACCGATTACGTGAATTGGTTTAGAAACCATTGACCTCAGGGAGAATACTATAAAAGAAGAGAGAATTGAAGATAAGAATCAGTTCTCGCTTTCTCTGGGATCGAGAGAAGGGAGCTCGGGGGAAGGATCCCCCTTGGGTCCTTGGGCTTGTGGGGGCCTTGGGCCTTGAGCCCTTTGGGGACTTTGGGCCCTTTGGGGGCCTTGGATCTTTTGAGGGCCTTGGGTCCTTTGGGGCCTTGAGCCCTTTGGGGGCTTTGGGCCCTGTAGGGGGTTTGGGCCCTATGGGGGCTATGAGGCCTATGGGGGCTTTGGGCCATATGAGGGCTTCGGGTGCTTTGGGGGACTTGAGCCCTGTGAGGGCTTTGGGCCCTTTGGGGGCCTTGGGCTTTATGAAGGCCTTGGGCCCTGTGGGGGTCATTCTGGAAAAATTTAATTAAAGCCTTTCTGAGAGAATGACAAACAAAAAAATTTTGCTGTTAAAAAAAAGAGAATGGAGGAAAGACATAAAGTTTTGAAACTCGAAAACTAAAGAGTTGGGAAATTCAGGAATTCGGAAAATATTCACAGAGAAATCAGGAAATTCGGAATAAGAGAAGAAAGCCGGAAAATTTATAATTTTTTTTCCGGAATATCGGGATTCAGAAATTTAGAAATTCAGATATTCCCTCAATATTTTTTGAGTATTAAATGCTTCTACAGTATCCTTCCCAGAAGGCTAATTTACCAGTGAACAATGCACTTCCTACAGTATCCCTTCTAGAGTACCCATCACAGTATTTTAAAGTATCCTTCATACACAGGAAAGAGCACTTCGCGTCATTCAATTAGACACAGTGACATTCCGAGACCCTTCTCAGTACCTATCAAAGTAATCATCCTAGTGTCCATTTTAGTACCCATCCTAGTACCCATCCAAGTATTCTTCATAGAATAAAATGAGAACTTCAATCAAAAAATAGACACAAGGGAATCTGAAGAGACGCAGGTGCTATTGATCCATTTAGGACAATTAACGTCAGACAAAGGTGAGAGATAATGGGGTGTGATTCAGAAATTTGGAAATTCAGAAATTCAGAAAAAGTTAAATTCAAAAATTCAGATTTCTGAATTTTTGAATTTCTGAATTTCTGAATTTCTGAATTTCTGAATTTCTGAATTTCTGAATTTCTGAATTTCTGAATTTCTGAATTTCTGAATTTCTGAATTTCTGAATTTCTGAATTTCTGAATTTCTGAATTTCTGAATTTCTGAATTTCTGAATTTCTGAATTTTTGAATTTAACTTTTTCTGAATTTCTGAATTTCTGAATTTTTGAATTTAACTTTTTCTGAATTTTTGTATTTAACTTTTTCTGAATTTCTGAATTTTTGAATTTCTGAATTTTTGAATTTCTGAATTTCTGAATTTCTGAATTTCTGAATTTCTGAATTTTTGAATTTCTGAATTTCTGAATTTCCGAATTTCTGAATTTCTGAATTTCTGAATTTCTGAATTTCTGAATTTCTGAATTTCTGAATTTCTGAATTTCTGAATTTCTGAATTTCTGAATTTCTGAATTTCTGAATTTCTGAATTTCTGAATTTCTGAATTTCTGAATTTCTGAATTTCTGAATTTCTGAATTTCTGAATTTCTGAATTTCTGAATTTCTGAATTTCTGAATTTCTGAATTTCTGAATTTTTGAATTTCTGAATTTCTGAATTTCTGAATTTCTGAATTTCTGAATTTCTGAATTTCTGAATTCCTGAATTTCTGAATTTCTGAATTTTTGAATTTCTGAATTTCTGAATTTCTGAATTTTTGAATTTCTGAATTTCTGAATTTCTGAATTTCTGAATTTCTGAATTTCTGAATTTCTGAATTTCTGAATTTCTGAATTTCTGAATTTTTGAATTTCTGAATTTCTGAATTTCTGAATTTTTGAATTTCTGAATTTCTGAATTTCTGAATTTCTGAATTTTTGAATTTAACTTTTTCTGAATTTCTGAATTTTTGAATTTAACTTTTTCTGAATTTCTGAATTTCTGAATTTCTGAATTTCTGAATTTCTGAATTTTTGAATTTTTGAATTTAACTTTTTCTGAATTTCTGAAATTTTCCAAAATTGAATTTTTACAGATTTTCAATCTATTTCTAATTTGATGTTTTTTCAAGATTTTGCAGCTTTCCTATATTTGAATTTTTTTAGTGTACATTTTTGAATTCACACCGTTTCCAGATTTCCAGATTTTTAAAAAATTTCCAATTTTGAAATCTTTTGAGTTTTCGTTTTTTTTTCAAATTTCCATTTATTTTCAGATTTTTTAATTTTCTAGATTTCCCAGTTTCAAACTTTTTTGAATTCTCAGATTTGTTCAGATTTCTTAGCTTTTTCTTGACTTTTCGATTTTCAGATTTTCCAATTTTACACAAAATTTTCAGAATGGTTATTTTTGAAATTTTCGTTTTAAAATCCAATTTTTTTTCCAAATTACGGAATCTTTCAAAATTATCCAAAAGATTGAAAATCTGTTCCAATCCGATTGCCTATGATATCCCACTGTGCATGTTTTGGACACTGGCCACACTGACCATTCATTTTGCAAAAAAAATCTATAAAAATTTTTAATAAAAATATTTTGGCCCTGGTCCATAAACAACAACACCAATGGACCCAAATCCACATAAAAGGGACCCTCTGAAACCAAAAAAATCATCCATCGACCAGTTCGAAAAATGATATCCTTTCCCACATTGCTCATCCTTATTCTTCTCCTGCTTCCCCTGATTTTTGGAGCTCCTGCAGAAAATCCAAAAGCTCTTGAGAAGATTCTGGTGGAAGAGAATCCGGACACAACTGAAAATCGAGAGAAGATTCGTGGAATTATCAGTGAAGCGTTTGAGAATCGAATCCCGAGAGTTCAAGGAAGACAAGGAGTGGCACCGCCTGTGAAATTGGTAAGTAGCCTAACTTTTTCAGCGATGACCTTGAAGTTTCAAAACAATAAAATTTGGCTTTTCGAGGATGCGAGCTTCAAAATGATACCTATTGTGACTCATTTTGCTCTATTTTGATATTTGTGATTTACCGACCGCGTCGCACGACCGCGACGCTGCCGGGAAAATTATCTTCTTGCAAACTAGGTCATGATTATACTCATTTTAAAGTGCTTCACTTACCAAATTCTGAAATCACAATATTTTGCAGTTTGGAGCAAAAATAATAGAAATAAAGGGAGTTTCTAATATTTCTCGAAATATTTGAAACTATCTAACTTTTTCAGGAGGAGCATCATAGAAGTTCTAAAACTTCTAGATTTGAGTCTCCGAAGTTGCGAGCTTCCGAAAAATTGGTTGGATGCAAACTAGATCATGATTATACTCGTTTTGAAGCTCTTGACTTGACAAATTAAGAAATTACAAAGTTTTCTAGATTTGAGTAAAAATAAAAGAAATATTGGGTTTTCCATAATTGCTCAAAAATTTAAAATTACCTAACTTTTTTACTGATGATCTGGGGATTTAGAACCTTTTGAATTCAGCTTTCCGGAGTTACAAGCTTCAAAATGATACCCATATTGACATATTTCGCTCTATTTTGAGATTTGACCTACCAACCGCGTCGCAGGACCGTGACGCGTCGGGAAAAGTGAATTCATGCAACTAGGGCATGATTATCATCATTTTGAAGCTCTTGACGTGCCAAACTTAGAAATAACAAAAACTTTCAGTGTGGAGCAGAAATTAGAAAAATAGAGGAAATTTCAAGTTTTTTCTTAAATCTTTAAAAGTACCTAACTTTTTCGGAGATGGCCTAAGAGTTTCGAAAAATCCAAATTTCGCTTTTCGAGGATACGAGCTTTAAAATGATACCCATATTGACATATTTCGCTCTATTTTGAAATTTGACCTACCGACCGCGTCGCACGACCGCGACGCGCCGGAAAAATTGATTTCTTGCAAACTAGGTCATGATTATACTTATTTTAAAGCTCTTGACTTGCCAAGCTAAAAAATCATAATAGTGTTCAGTTTGGAGCAAAAATAAGAGAAATAGAGGGGGTTTCAGTTATTTCGGACTACTTGTCTTATCTTTAACGCGCTAACAGCACTCCTTTACAATCAAATTTCACAAAATTACATATTATTTTGTGTCCCAGGGTCTAGGCTTTGAAACACGCTTAAAATCAATTTTCTGAGGCGATTTATGCGCCTTTAAAGGAAAAGATAGTGACGCAGACATTGTAGCTTCTCTGCGTCTCTCATTTTAACGCTAAAAACGTCTAGAAAAAACCAGATTGCTTAAAATTTCAACCTTAACCGAACGAAACCAAAATTTTCCAGATGGCATTGAACTATGGACCTAAAAACAACCAAACCAAGCGATTTGAAGAGCTCAACTCGGAAATTAATGGTATTTTTCATTCAAAATCGCTTCTAGAAACCCCAGAATTTTTTCAGAGTACACATTCGAATCTGACATCATGCTCAACGAAAATCAAGCCAAAAATTTGGCAAATTCGATAATTAACGGTAATTATCGCTCGAAAAGACAAGCAATCGTGGATACTACGCTTTTTTGGAGTCCCTCAACTCCAATTTATTATCAATTTGACTCAAAACTTTGTGAGTACAGTAGTCCTACAGTAATCCTACAGTGATCCAAAAATAAAAATTGAATTTCAGCCGCCACAAACATTGCCAACGTCCGTAAAGCCATCAAGTTCTGGAATGACAACACTTGTTTGAGTTTCCAGGTAAACTACAAACTACAGTAACCCAAAAAAACTACAGTAAACAAAAAATTCAGGAAAACAATTCTGGAAAGAATCGTCTGTTTTTGTCATCTGCTGGTGGATGTTGGTCGTATGTTGGAAAACAGGATAATATGCCATATCAAGTGGTCTCCGTTGGACCAAATTGTGACTCGGTAGGTGGCCTAACTTTTTTTAGGGTTGACCGACGAGTTACAAATATTTCAAATTCAGCCTTTGGAGCTTACGAGCATTGAAATGATACCCATATTGCCCTATTTCGCTCATATTTGCAATTTGATCTAGCGACCGCGACGCATGACCGCGACGCATTCCGCAAAATTAATTTCATGCGAACTAGGTCATGATTATACTCATTTTGAAGCTCTTGGCATGCCAAGCTCAGAAATCGCACAGTTTTTCTGTTTGAATCAAAAATAAGTGAAATATAAGGTTTTCAAGTTTTTCTCAAACTTTTAAAATTGTCGGAAACTTCTAAAAAATCCCTTGAGAATTTGTAAAACATCCTTTTCAACTTTTTGAGGTAGTGAGCTTTGAAATAATACCCATAATGACTAGTTTCACTCTATATTGAACGTTTGATCTACCGACCGCTTCGCACGGCCGCGACGCGTTTGGAAAATTTGACTTCATGCAAACTAGGTCATGATTGTATTTATTTTGAAGCTCTCAACGAGCCAAATTTGAAACTTATAGTTTTAACCCTTGAAAATTAAGATTTCGATTGTTTTTGCAGCTCGGAACCGCCACCCACGAACTAATGCACGCAATCGGCTTCTGGCACCAACAATCTCGTTCGGATCGTGATGATTATGTCTACGTGGATTTCAGTAACATCATCCCAAGTCAAGCCTATAACTTCCAGAAGATGCCATTGGACCAGGCACAACTTTTGGCGCTAAAATATGATTACGGAAGTGTTATGCAGTATTATCCATGTAAGATAATTTTTGTAGCTTGTAGTTTGAAGTCTTTGAAAAAACTATAAAATTTTCAGATGCTTTTGCTCTTGACTCCTCCAAGTACACGATTCTAGCCAAAGAAAATGGCATGCAAAATAGTATGGGACAACGAGAGGCACCAGCGTTTTCCGATCTGATTGCAGTTAACAAGCTTTATAACTGTACAAGTGAGTCAAAATTTTTTGACAGTTGTGAAATTGATTTTCTGACATCAAGAGCTTCAAAATGAGCCCCAACAAGACCTATTTCCTTCAATTTTGTAATTTCGATCTGCCAACCGTGACGCACGACCGCGACGCATCCGAAAAATCCAAATCGTGCTAACTAGGGCATGATTATACTCATTTTGAAGCTCTCAACAAGCCAAATTCAAAGATCACAAAGTTGTCAAGTTTAGAGAAAAAAAAGAAGTATAAGGTTTTCAATTTTTTCTCAAAACTTCAAAAGTGTATGAAAATTTTGAAATATCAGTTGAGAATTCAAAAAAACATAATATTCATTTTCTGGATGTAGTAAGCTTCAAAATTATACCCATATTGCCCTATTTCGCTCATATTTAAATTTTTAATCTTCCAACCGCGACGCACCGTCGCGACGCCTTCGAAAAATCAATGTCATCCAAATTAGGGCATGATTATACTTATTTTGAAGCTTGCGATAAGCCAAATCCAAAATTCCATATTTCCAACAAAAATTTCGATTTCTCAGGTCAATGCAAAACCAAAATGACCTGCTCAAACTGTGGATTCACCGACCCCAAAAACTGCAATCAATGCAAATGCCCCAACTATTTCACTGGCCCAACTTGTGATGCACTTCCAACTGGAACCGCTGTCAATTGTAATGGAGCCATTATTCAGGTAAAAATTTCTTATTTAGAGCATAAAGAAATGGAAATCAAAATTCATGCTTTCAAAAAATCTTAATTCTGTCCAAAATCCTATGAGGTATTAAGCCAATTTTTAACTTCAAAATGAGACTAACATCAACTCTCTAGCTCTATTTTGAAGCAAGTTATGAGCCTTTAAAGAACCCACCACCAGACACAATGGGAAGAACGAGACGCAGACAACGAGACAGATCTAGCTTCTCTGCGTCTTTTCCAAACTTCAAAGGCTCTTAACTCGCTTCAAAATTGAGCTAGAACAAATTTGAAAAAACTGAAATGAGTGAAATTTCTTGCTCTATCATATGTTCTAGGCCATATCCTCCTGGCAAACATTCAACGCCACCGCTGGCGATCCAAACAGCTACACATCGTCCCAAGGAAACTCATCCAGCTGTTTCTGGCACATCAAAGCCCCTGCCGGACAAAAAATCGAATTCAAAATGACGACGGCTCCAATGGCCGCGATTTGCATGCAAGAGTGTCCATGGCAAGCAGTGGAGATCAATTTGGGACAGTTTGATCTGTATGGAATGATGTAAGTGCGCTCTAGTGGACTTTTTAGATCTCGAAAATTTGAAAAATCAGAAATTCAGAAATTCAATAATTCCAGGAAATTCCTGGAAATTCAGGAATTCTGAAATCCGGAAGTTTTAAAATTCAGAAAATCGGAAATTCCAGGAAATTCAGAAATTCAAAAATTCAGAAATTCAGAGAAATATTCAATTTTCAAAAAATCGAATTTTAGAAAATTCCATAACTTTGCTCAAAACCAACCGATTTTAATAAAATTTTCAGCCAAAAATCCTTGATTTTTTCAGAAGTATTTCGCAAAAAATCCTTTAAACATTTTTGAAAAAAATCCCAAATTTGAAAATCCCATAACTTTGATAAGCCAAAAACCCTAAAAAATTTTTTTCGAAAATTCAAATTGTTATAAGTTTCATAACTTTGCTTAAAATCAATCGATTTTTATGAAATTTTCAGCAAAAAAAACCCCCAAAAATCTATAATTTTGTTCCAGAACCTGTTGTGACACGATGCTCAATCAAGTGCTCACATCTGTCCAAAATGTAATTGCCCTTCGCGGTCGTGTCAGTTACAACCAGCTGAAATTCAGTGTCCAGTATCGTGCGGTACCAAATCAAGGCACAGCAACCACTCAGACTTGTGTCACTATTTGAATTTTTGAATTTTTGAACTTTTTTTATTTTGGGGAAATTCGGGATTCTAATTTATTCTTGATGATCTTAAAATGGATGGTCTTTCTGAATCAATAAAGTTGCTTAATTTTAAAATTAAAAATGTTTATTAAATTTGAAATTTTGCTTGAAAAGAGGAAATAAGAAAATTATGAAAAATACGAAAATGAAAAAAAAACATGATTCATCAAAAACAGAAAATATCCATTTTGAGGTTATGAAACAGATCGAAATGGAAAAATGGAAAAAAAGTGACAAAATAAAAATAAATTCGAAAATCAAGAAATAAAAAAATTAATTAAAAATTTCAAAAATTCAAATAGTGACACAAGTCTGAGTGGTTGCTGTGCCTTGATTTGGTACCGCACGATACTGGACACTGAATTTCAGCTGGTTGTAACTGACACGACCGCGAAGGGCAATTACATTTTGGACAGTTGTGAGCACTTGATTGAGCATCGTGTCACAACAGGTTTTGGAACAAAATTATAGATTTTTGGGGGTTTTTTTGCTAAAAATTTTCATTGATTTTGAGCAAAGTTATGGAACTTATAAAAATTTTGGATTTTCAAAAAAATCTAGGGTTTTTGGCTTAACTACAATTCGTAGGTTGTCCCATCGTTTTTTATTCAGTTTGAGCTGAGATATCGCCATCTGAAAAAAAAACTCCAAAATTTAACACTGAAAATACAGGCGCGCTCCGCCGCACAATTTGAAGGCGGCTTTTTGGCGCGATCGCGTTTCGGCAGGCTGTGGAGTTGTCGATACAGAGTTGAGCATGGTCTTGACTACACAAATAACGACTTTGAAAAATGCTTCGCATCATATAAGGCAAGTCAAGATTATATTTAGTATTATAATTGAAAAATTTGCAGAGACAGTTCCATAACAACGAATTTCTCCAAATGCGCACAACCATCCAAAAAACCATTGAATGGACAAGTTCTTTAGTTCGAGATTCAAATGCGTGCCGAAATCTTTTGAACAGAAAACCGAAAAAAAAACACCACTATATTAGGACCAGAATTTCTTGAGAGCCGTCTTGTATAACCACCCAAATTTCGAATCATTTTCAGAAAAAAGTTTTCCCATTTATGAGAATGCCGAAAGATCATCACTTAATTTTTCTATATTTTTGTACACAATAAACGTTGTTTTTTTTTAAATTAAATCGGATTTAGAAATTATAAGCAAATCATTGCAGCATTAAAAACAAACTGTAAAATCTGAACTTGAATGCAATTTTAACCGAAATTTATTTATTGAAAAATCGAGGAAAAAGTGTGCGGCAACCTTGCATTTTAGGCTCCGCCCCTCGCTCCGCCCACTTTTCTCCGGAGTTTTTTTTACCCCGGGGTTTTTTTTTGTAAAAGGAGTGGTAATTCAAATATGAATATTCGCATTGAATGAATGCGAGAAAGAATAATTTCACAGAATAATATCGGAAACAAGGGAAAATAGTGAATGAATAATCGAAGCAAGTAAGGGGGATTTTGCGGGGAAAATCGGTAGACCCTGAGTTACTCTGCTTTCAGGTTGACAATTATCTGCGGGGAACCCGGTTTTTTGTCAATCCGAATACGGTGCGCGCTGAGAAATGCGCATTGGGTGTAAACACTGCGACGCGCAGTTGCGGACGGCGAGAGAGTGTACTCTCTCATTCAGAAATGTTTTCCAATTTCACCCAATTCGACCGATTTCGCTGGAAATTTGGACGAGTCGATCGACAAAAAATTAATTCAAGTAAGTCTTTATCGATTTGTGATAAAATTTGACTGAAAATCCCAAGAAAATTTGACTATTTAGTTCAAAAAAGGCCCAAATGGCCTAAAAATGGTCGTTTGGCTTAAAAAATTTCCGAAATTCGAAGTTTTCATGGAATTTCGCCAGCTGAGTGAACGCGTGGCCAAGTATTATATTTGAAAAGCTCAGTTTCTAGTCCCAAAATGCTCAAAAACCAAGAATTTGACCCAAAAAACGGAGTCGCCGGAAATTTTGCACTACGAAAATTTTCCAAAAATATATTCCAGTCCAAAAATCGTTTTCTTTCGCTCAGAATTGAATTTTTATACTCAATGCTGATTCGGAGCCAACAATTTATAAAGAAAATAGCTGAAATTCTTGAAAAAAAATTATTTTCGAAAATTTTCGAAAAAAAATCGAAAATCGATAAACGATAGAAATTTAGCGATGGAAATTTTTTGTATGTGCCTTGCAAGGTCCCTAGTAAATTATCTATTGATGAATACCCTTAAAATCTTGCTGAAAATCTGAAAATGATCGCCATTATCTGAAAATGATGAACATTCTCTCCGTCTCTTAGTTAGACACACTATCGCCTAAAATTGAATACTGAATTTTTCCAGGTCGGAAAATTCGGGTAGCTCCACAACATCGACACGATGGAAAAGGAAAAGATCAAGGAGTCAAAACCGAGAAGCCACAGAAGGCTGGAGGAAGTACCAAGACGTGGAATGTAGCTTCGAGCAAGCTCATAGTGTGGAGAGAAGAGGATAGCTGGAGACGTCGCTGACAAGAAAGAGATCAAAGCGTACGAACTGTAGCTTCAGCAGAGCGGATGCACTTTTAGTGAGTGGAATATTTGAAATTTGACAGAAAAAAGAACGTGACGTCGTTACAGAATCGCTGTCAATATAGAATAGCTGTCACACCGAAACCGAACCGTGTCAGTCCGATGGATCCCGATCCAGCGCCGATGTCAAATAATAGCAGAAGGCCGAGGAGTCAAGAAAGCCGACGTAACTCCAAAAGCACATCGTCACGTATCCATCGACCCAAATTGACAACTAATTATCGATTTTTCGTTACTTATCAAAATTTCCTCCTAAAAATGTCGAATTTCAGCATAATAAAAATATTGTTGTCAAATCAATTGTGTTCTTAAAAATGTCTTGTTGAGTGAAGGCGTGAAACCTTCTGATTTTCTCTGATTCAACGTAGTCGTCGATCCTTGAAGTCGTCGAAGTGAGTCATAGCTTCAGTGAAGTCGTCGGAAGAAAGTCACGAAGAAGAAAAATTGTTCGAAAGAAAAAAAAACAAGAAAGACACGAGCACAAACAAGAGTGTTAGAAGCTGAACGTTGACGAGTAATGATGCATCTAGGCGATCGAGAAGAAGTCACCCCTAAGGGTAAAAGGTCGTCATTCTTTTCAGATGTATCTAATCGAGCAGCTTCAAACGACGACAGCAATAGCTTTATCGAAACATACCTTTACGATGAGAATTTATAGACATAGGCTGTGAAAAAAAATAAAAAATCGAGTATAATTAAGGGTAAATTACAGTCCCAGCTCCACCTATTGTCTAGTATCTCCCACAACAAGATCGTGAAGGCAAATGGAAAGAAGATTCAGTTCTCGCCTTCTCTGGGACCCGGGGGAGGGATCCGGACCTCCGGGAATCCGGACATCCGGAAATCCGGAAATCCGGGAATCCGGACATCCGGGAATCCGGACATCCGGGAATCCGGGATTCCTGGATTCCGGACATCCGGAAATCCGGAATTCCGGACATCCCGGAATTCGGGAATCTAGAATTCCGGGATTTCGGGAATCCGGAAACCCGGACATCCGGGAATTCGGAATTCCGGACATCCGGGGATCCGGAAATCCGGACATCCGGGAATCCGGGATGCCGGAAATCCGAGAGTCCGGGGATCCAAGGAACCGAGCCTCAAGGACCCAGGTTCCGGATACCCGGATGTCCGGATTCCTGGAAACCCGGATTCCCAGAATCCTGGATTCCGGAATGTCCGGATCCCTTCCCCGGGTCCCTATTCTGGAGCCCAGAGAAGGCGAGAACTGATTCTTTCCTTCACTTCTCTCTTTCTTTATATTAGTAATCTCCCCGAGGTCAATGGGTCAGCGTGTGTTTCTAGATTTTAATTTTTTTCAAAACTTTTTTACATCGAGTTTAAATTACCCTTGATTTTTGATAATTTTTTCAACTGTTTAGACATGACCTTCCTTTTGACCCCAATTATCTTGTTTCCCATTAGAGATATCAAAAATCTTTCAACTGATAAAATGTTGCTGATATCAAGGCAAACATTTTTGCAATTGACATATTTTTGATATCTTTCACAGGAGCCAAGAAAAAATTGGTCGAAATTGGTCAAGAAGGATATTCACAGGGTATTGCCACTTCGAGAGCAATTATCTCGGTTCCTATAACAGATATCAAAAAGTGATTAACTGCTCAAATGTTTTTTATGTTTGTATTGTCACAGGAGAGACATCAGACTGATAAGAGAAAACGAGAGAGTCCCATAAATCGGTTCCCATTCAAGCTTTATTTACTATTTGATTAGAACAGATTGTATTCATTAGTTTCAGAGTTCGTTGGCAGATGCTTCTGGTTCATGCCTGCAATTTTGTAAATATAATTATGAAGTTTATCTAACTTTCAATGTTTTTGACAACAAAAAAGACAGCAATATACCTTTTTGAAGTCGGAGTCACAGTAATCTTCTCAACGTGCCAAAAACATATTCCAGCATAAAACCGTTGATCTTATTGACGGATTTAAAAAAACGTTTCTAGATACCGTAGTTTTTGAAGAATGCGTCTTTAAAGATTGGGTGTCTGTGTATTGCCTTAAAGGCGCATAACTTAAAAATTACGGTAGCTAGAAAAATGTTGGCAACTACAAAAATGAAGGTCTACTTTCGTTTAGTATAATCTGAAAATTTCAGACAAATCGAAGAAGTTCTAAATGCTTTTGTAGATATCCTAACTTACATTGACGAATCTGAAAATGAGCCTCATCCATAAGTCACAAAAAATGAAAAATATCCAAGAAGATTTATTAACAACAAAAAAAAAACAAATATGAAAACCAAGAAATCATTTATAAGAACGATAGACTTGATAACAGAATTTGACTTGTGCTCCGCATTCCAAACAAATGGTATGGCCACATGAAACTGAAAATAGTAAAATCAATTTTTGACATTTTGTAAAACTTTTCTTTGAAAACTCCTAACTAGGTTCATTTCAATCCGTTTTGGCTGAATTTTTTTTCGGTCGATAGACAATTTCTTTGGCTACGCGGTTACCAAAAATTGTTGAACGTTGAACTGAACTGTTTGAACCAAGATGTGACAACGAATTTACAAGTGGAGCCGGTTTTTTCTGCCGAACTAGGGTATAAATCAAAAATCAGGCTTTCTCATTCAATGCGTAATTTTGTTAGCTACAATTGAAAAGAAAGAAAATTGGATTTGTTCGAAATTTAAAAGAGTTCAGAGGTTTTGAATGAAAAGTTAACGAATTGTTTTGGGGAGCATGTTACAGGGTCGAAAGCCCTGTCCGGTCTGTTTGACCTGAGCGAGCGGAGCGAGTGAAGGGAGAACAGACTGAACCTTGAACCAACTGATTCCACCCAATTTCGCGGCATAGCCGCGCCTAGCGGAGTTGGCCGTAGGCCGAGGACGCTAGACCCTCACACATTTAAATTGTGTTGGCTATTGGCGGAGAAAGTTCTCATGAAAGAACCTAGAGTTTAGGCATAAGAGAAGGGGAATAAATTTGGTCTTTCTCGTACAGCTGTGTTCTTATCATCTTGATCTCTTTCAGGAGTTATCTCTCTACTTTGGGTCGTTTTAGCGGGGAAAATCAATAGCCAGCCGACAAATTGTCTACAGCAAAAAGGCACTATATTATTTTTGACCCGGTGCTGTATTTTTCGATTATAGTTTTTGGAATAAAATAAAAACTATGTTCAGAATAAGAAATGCCTTACTATTAAAACTAAACTAACTAGAAAAACTCTTCGTCGTCCTGGTCGTTCACATTGGTAACGAGAGAAGCGGCGTGCAGTGAATGATGGGGGATCCGACCAAGTATTAGGCGAAAATTGACTTCACGGCTTTATCAATTTGAACTCCACAAATGGAAAACATGCGAAGAGAACATGCAGCGTTGAAATGCAAAAGCATTCCATGCCCATGGATTCATGATAGACTAAAAAACATTTTATAGATTCGCAACTTTTTTTTTACCGGAATTACCGTTGGGATATCCAGCATTGTGACATCGAAATTGTGTGAAACTTCAGAAATGAGTTCTGCTGTGAAGTGCGCTCCAACATATTCTTCGAGTTGCATGTGATATTCACCGTATCCACCATGATTTGGCAAGCCACCGTAAAGTGTTCGCAGAATAGCTCGAATATCAGCATGCGTTTCATTGATGGGTCTCTGGAGAATAAAACTTTAGAAATTTGGCGAATTAAAGTTGTTTTAAGAATACGAATTTCTGCCAATCCCGTATTTTCCCAATTAGGACGTCAAACGGTAATTGCACTTTGAGCGCAATTATCTCAATTCGCGCACAACTTTCTTCAAAATAGGGCTGAACTTTTCTGCAAAAAACAGCAAATCACCCGAGAAAAATGATTCGAAAGTCTTCTTGAAAAAGATAAGAAAAATTTTAACAAAAAAAATAATTTGAGTTACATAAGGCATTTTTTAAATATTTTATTTTTTAGAAACTTTTGAAAAATCCTAAAAATGTTTTAAAAGTAGAGATTTTCAGTCTTTTTGAAATTTTTTAGAAAATTTCGAATTAAAGAAAGTTTTGGAAAAAATGCGAAAAATTTGAAATTTTGAATTTCCCGAAAATATTGAAATTTTGAAATCTCCGCCAAAGTTTTTAAAATCTTCAAGAATTGCCCGATTTTCCAAAAATCTCAAAGTTTAAGCTAATTCGGTTTTTCCAGATTTTTGTGTACTCACCTTTAAAAGAAATCAAATTTCCAACGAAAAATAGAAAATTCCGAAAACCCATTCATTCATAGGGTTTTCGGAAGATTCTAGGAATAATTGGAAGTAAAAGGTATTCAGAAAAATAAAGGAAACTTCCAGAAATCCATTCATTTTTAGGATTTTTCTGGAAAATTCCAAGAGACGTCTATTCAGTCAAGTCGTCTGTGGGGAAATGAATGAAGGAGACATTCTATGCTGCCTCTGCGGAGGACATGTGTCATTTTTTCTCTGCGTCTCCTCTCTCTAACACAATTGGAAAAAAAACAACGAATGAATCATAGGAGTGGAGGCAACATTTGAGAGAACAGGAAACGTATTTATACATAAAACTGTGTTACGAAATTTTTAATTTCCATTTTGAAGTAATTCAGAATAGTATGCTTTGGAAAGGAAGATTTTTTGAAAAAAAAGTCCCGAAATTTTCAAATTTTCGAGAATTAAAAAAACCCCGGAGTTTTTGAAATCACCAGAAACAAAAAACAATTCCCGAATTTCTAAATTTATGAGTCATTTTCAAGATAAGCACTGAAATTGATACTCTACACTTTAAAGGCGCATAACTTCAAAACTACGGTAGCTCTAGAAAAAAGTTTTCCACTACAAAATTTGAGCTCTACTTTTGTTTAGTATAATCTGAAATTTTCAGAGAAATCGAAAAAATTCTAAATGCTTTTGTAGATATCCTCACTAGAATTTCCATTTGGGGGGAGATTCACCCGCCCGCACCCGCCCGGGGGGCTCAGCCCCCTGCGGCCCCCCGTTGGCCCCCCCCCCGCGATTATTTACGTGAGGAAAATATTATCTTTTTTGTAGTTTTTTGATTTAATAATAATATTTATTGATAAAGGACTATATAGTCACTGATATAATCAATATGTAAAAAGAATAGAAATTAAAAGTTAAATTCGTTGAGCGTCAAGTAGGGGGATAAGTCAACATGAGTTAAATTAGTTTTAAAAGAAACAGTGGAAATAATGAGAGGGAAAACTGTTTTTGGAAGCGAATTCCAACATGATACAATACGAAGGGTAAAAAATTGAGAAGTAAGTTTGGACGAATTTTTTAAGGTACAACGAATGTAATAAGGATGACGTCTAAGACTTGAGTGATTGAAGGGAGAAATGAATAGATTATGAGCAATGGCTACTTCCTGGGCAACCAGTATTTTATACATGAAAACTAGATCAGAAATTAGTCTACGATACTCTAGAGATTCTAAGTTATACTCACGGAGACAATTGAAATAAGATACATAGGGATAGTTAAATTTTTTGTAGCATCTATAGAGGAAAGATTTTTGGACGCTTTCCAGGAGCCTGATTTGCTCCTTGATGACGGGAGAGAAAACAATTGTACCATACTCAAGAATAGGGCGGATGTAAATAATGAAGCATTTTACAAAAATGTCCATTGTAGACCGGCGGAGGACGTTAAAGAAAATGTTGATTCTTTGATGTGCTTTCCGAAGTGTGGTACCGAGGTGGTCAGAGAAGGTCAACGAAGAATTGAGAATAACTCCCAAATCACGAATCATCTTAACCGTTGGAAGTCTCTCGTCATTAATGGAAAACTGGTTATTAATAGTGTTCAGCCGTTTTTTGTGAGAGAAAGAGATGGATTCACATTTAGTAGGATTTCAGAAACTCTTTTTTCTTGGAAAATACGTGATTATCATTAAAAATTAAATAAAAATTCACACGCAAATAATCGCGGGGGGGCCCGGGGGCCTTGGGTGGTAGCCCCCTGGCGGGTGGCTCTTTTTTTAAACCGCCCAAATGGAAACCCTAATCCTAACTTAAATTGATGAACCTGAACATTTTTTCAAAGCTAAATGTAGTAAATCCAGCCGGTTTGCCGCGTCTCTGGCCCTTCAAATAGCTGGCTAGTGCGCCTTCGGCGCGATGAAAGAGCTCCCGATAAATCAATTTTTCTTGAATAAATTGTTTTATTGAAGACAACAAAATAAAATAAAAAGAAAATCATATTCAAAAAAGAATTTACGATTTTTGATCAATTTTGAAATGCATCACATATATTTCTATTCCATTTTCCTTTGTTATCTGTTCCAGCAAGACGTTGAGCTTTTTTTCTTTATCGATCGGAAAGATTAGACCATATTCGTACGTCCCGTTGGGCCTGAAAATTTCGATTACTGTAAACATAGCTTGAACCAATTTATCTCGGTTCCTGGTAGAGATATCTAAAATGCGTCCACTGATAAAATGTTGCTGATATTATAATATACATATTGTCAGTTGACCACTTTCTGATATTTTTCACAGGATATGGGGTGTTTGGGCTCAAAGTTGAAGGCACGGTATTTCGATTTCTAAGACGGCCAAATTTTTTGAATTAAAAAAAAACTTACAGATTAAAATTTCTCTCTACTTCTGGATCATGTTCATCAGATGTGAAATATTCGATCGTTGTATCAATCTGGTAGTATACTTCCATTGAATAATGTCTCCCGATTTCTGGCTTCGAATTCTGCCAACTGTCCACTATCTCCCCCACAGTCCACCAATCAATTTCCCAGTATTTGACATGAATTCTATGCATATCAGAGTCGTGGATACCGACTGCTTCTGTAATGGTGATTGCTGTCTTAGCCGGAATATTTGGGACCAATGTGAAGCTGTTATCGTATTCGAAAGATTCCAATGGGAAGCTGTCTGCGGTTAGAGCCTTCTGGAGATCCACCATGAGGGTTAAAGTTCTCTTTTCCCTTTCCAGGAAGTCTTCTTCAGGGTCATAGTCTGGTTTTGCAACCTTGAAGTTCCGAACGCAGAATCTCAAATTTGGCGGCAAATTCAAATCTCCAAGAATCGACAGATTCTTAACTTTCAAAATTCCTGATCTTCCCTTCATGAGCGTATTGAATAGCTTCTCCCTAGCTTTATCTACAGGTACGGTAGTTTTCAGGATCACCGTCTTACAATTCACATCGTCTTTGAAAATCTCAATGTGTCCTCGAGATCGATATTCTATGACGTAGAAGCTGGTGTTGTTGATTTTCACAACATCCGGTGTGATCTCAACGGTGTGTACTTCAGCCGGGCATCGATGGTCGGTTCTACGGAGTGCTGGACATCTTTGGGTCATTAGGATTCTGGAAAATGCGCTCTCTTGTACAAAACTTTTCGGAAACAACTAACCTATTGGAAAGTTCCATTCGCTCAATCACAGTTGGCCAGATGTCATAGAGAAGTGGTCGGGGCATCTGGGATATTGGGCTTTCTGGAAGAGGGTAGTATAAAAATGAGATACTGAAATGACTTGGTCCATAAGATGGCCAAAAATTGAGCGATTTGAAAAATTTGAATCATCAACATTGAGGAATGTTCATTGAGGAATGTTTTTGAGCCCTCTTTCAAGCATAGTTGCACGCGGGCCGGCTGATAACTTGTCCGTAGAACGAGATAATCAGACAGTTTTGGTACCGAATTATAGATTTCGACAGGGCCCATCACGCATATATCATCTGATCCAGATTCCGGTCCGCGAACATGCCGCAACCTGGGCTTGAATGACAATTTCCGACCAACTTGACAGAAAGCAAATTTTTGTGATTCAAACACATTTTTCAACATGTTATTGGACCGGAATCTGAATCCAATAATATAGCCGTAATGGGCTCTGTTGAGATCCATCATTTGGTACATAAACTGTCTGAATATCTCATTCTATACCCAATTTATGAGCCGGCCCGCTTGCAACTATGCTTTCAAGAACCTAGGCACAAAAATATGAATTGAATTTTGAAAAAAAAAACTCAAAAATCCTTATGAAAAAGCAATAAAAGACGCACAACAATGTGTGCCTGTCGCTGAGGAGGATAAAGAAAAAATCAATAAATAGTCAGAATGAGGCAGGGACTTACCATGCGGACCATTCTTCCCAGGAGCACTGTCCCGCCTGGTCTCAGTTATCTTCAGAATGTTCTAGTTGTTACGACCGTATTCCATTGGTTTAGTATACTTCATGTGCTTCCGAAACAATCCTTTTTCCAATAAAATGTTTTATTAAAACCAACAAAACCAAAAACAAAGAACTGCATCTTTGAAGAGGAATCAACAGAATTGGATCAATTTTGAAATGTATTACATATTTGTCCGTTCCATCCTTATTTTTGCCAATTTCCATGTAGACGTTGAGCATTTTATCACGACTGATCGGGAAGCATAGACCGAATGGAAACATCCCACTGGCACTGAAAAGCAGCATGCTGGTTTATTATATAAATCTAATTAATTCGAAAATAACTTACAGCTTAAAATTCTTCCGCGCCCCTGGAAACTTTTGAGCAGCTCTGAAATACCCAATAGCCGTGTCAGAACGTTGAGGTTCCAATGAATAATGTCTTCCGATTTCTGGCTTCACCATCTGCCAGCTTTTTACCAAATCAATCACATTTGACGAATCCATAATACAGTATTTGACATATATTCTATGAATATTAGAAGCCACGATACCAAATGCCTGTCCAATGAGGATTACGGTTTTCGCTGGAGCACCTTTGCTCAACGAAAAATTGTAATCCAGCTCGAGAGACTCCAACCTTCTGAAGATCGTTGGAAAACGTTAACGTCCTAGTTTGTTTGATCGTATCGTCCTCTCGGAAGTTACAGTCTGTTTTAACATTCAAGTTTTGAACGCAGAGTCTCAGATTTAGCGGCAAATTCACATCTCCAAGAATCGACAGGTTCTTAACTTTCAAAATTTCTGCTCTTTTTTCAAAATCCTCTCAAACAGCTTCTTCTGAGCTTCAGGTAGAGGTACGGTAGTTTTAAGGAACACCGTCTTAAAACTGTGTCCGCAGAAAGTGTTCATGGAAACTTCAATGTGTTCTCCAGAATGATATTTTTTGACATAGAAGCTAGTATTATTGATTTTGACACTATGCGTTGTAATCTCAACGTTGGCGGCTTCGTCCGGGCATCGTTGATCAGTTCTACGGAGGGCAGGACATTTTTCGGAGAGAAGGATTCTGGAAAATGCGCTCTATTGTACACTATTTTATTGAGATAGACTAACCTATTGGCAAGATCCATTCGATCCATCACAGTTGGCCAGAGGTCATAGAGAAGTGGTCGGGACATTATTGGTCTGGAAATGGGAAGGGTAAGATGAGATATTTTGTGGACGAATCCCGTAGGGTCCAGAGGCAAACGGCTGAAACGCGAGCAGAAAAACTGTCGAAAAGTGCGGAAAAATCAATAAAAGACGCACTAAAGAATGTGTACCTGTCGTTGAGAAGGATGAAACAACGAATGAATGAATAGTCGGAATGAGGAGTGTCTTATGATGCAGACCATCCTTCCCAGGAGAACCATCCCACCTAGACCTAGCTGTCTTCAGAATGTCTAGATTCTCTCCAATTATAATACAATTGATGACCTGATTGACAGTCTCGTGTCTATGTGAAAAGGAGTCCCAATCTAATCTACCGTAAACATTCTAATAGAACGACACTCGGACCCTCCACTTTGAGCCTATATATCTCACTTCTTTTGAAAGATATCAAAATGTTGTCAACTGATAAAATTATTATCCTGATATCAGCAACATTCTATTAGTTGACCACTTTTTGATATCTCTCACAGAAAATGAGATACATAAGCTCAAATTCGGCGATTCGGTAGTTCATTTCCTACCGAAGAGCATTCGCCTTCAGCTGAGCAATGTCTTAATTTCGACTTTACAATTGCAAGAGTTTTCGGAAATGGGAAGTCTAAGATTTCGCTTCTACCATTCCAACGATCATTGTTACCTTTGATTTTTTAGAAAAAAAAAATCATTTTTTCAAATTCTTTTATTGAACCCAACAAAACAAAAAACAAAGAACAGCAATTTTCAAACAAGAATTCACAATTTCGGATCAATTTTGAAGTGCATCACATATTTGTCCATTCCATCCTCATCTTTGCCAGTTTCCAAGGAGACGTTGAGCACTTTTTCGCGATTGATCGAAAAAGTGAAACCATATGTGTACAAGTCGTTGGCACTGAAAATAAAACCGATTTTTTGAGAACTTTGATTCCCGAAAACTTACAACTTAAAATTCTTCCCTCTTCCCGGAGACATTTCAGCAGCTGTGAAATATCCAATAGCCCATCACCGCGTCCAGTTTCCAATGAGTAATGTCTTCCGATCTCTGGCTGCACCATTCGCCACCTTCCCACCAGATCAATCACATTCATCCAATTCATATTACAGTTTTTGACATGGATTCTATGAATATCAGAGGCCTCGATACCGAATGCCTGTCCGACGAGGACTACGGTTTTTGCTGGAGCATCTAATCTCACTGAGAAATTGTAATCCATTTCAAGAGATTCCAATGGGAAGCTGTCTGCTGTTAGAACCTTCTGAAGATCGTTGTAAAGCGTTGATGTTCTAATTTGCTTGATCATATCGTCCTCTTGAAAGTCACAGTAAGGTCTCGCAACTTTCAAGTTTTGAACACAGAGTTTCAAATTTGGCGGGAAATTCAAATCTCCGAGAACCGACAGATTCTTTACTTTCAAAATTCCTGATCTTCTCTTCAAAATCGTTCCGAACAGCTTCTTCTTAGCTTCACGTAGGGGTACGGTAGTCTTAAGAACCACCGCCTTAGACTTTCCGCCGTCTTGGAAAACCTCCATGTGTTCTCCAGATTCATATTTTTCGACGTAGAAGCTGGTGTTATTGATTTTGACACTATTCGTTGTGATCTCAACGGTGGTGGCTTTAGCTGAGCATCGTTGATCGGTTCCACGGAATTCTGGATATTTTTGGGTGAGGAGGATTCTGGAAAATGCGCTCTATTAAACAATAATTGCTTGAAATATAATACTAACCTGTTAGCAAGATCCATTCGATCCATCACAGTTGGCCAGAGGTCAAAGATAAGTGGTCGGGACATATTTCTGTCTGGAAATTAGAAAGTTAAGAATGGGCTCATATGCAAACGGTACACAATAAAAACCCCAAGAAAAATCAATAAAAGACGCACAAAAAGAAGATGTACCTGTCGATGAGGAGGATAAAGAGAAGAATGAATAAATAGTCAAAATAGGGAGTGTGTTATGGTCCGGACCATCCTTCCCAGGAGAACCATCCCACCTGGAACCACCCCACCTGGTCTCACCTGTCTTCAGAATGTTCTGGATTCTCTCCAATTATAATACAACTACAAAGATAGTGTGATTGACAGTCTCGTGTATGTGTGAAAGGTCCCAATCTAATCTAGTTCATCATCTTCCCCAGGAGCAACCTTTTTTGAATTTCAAAAATCCAGAACCTCTATGCCACATATCATGCGCCTTTAAAGTCAAAGACTTCAAACCAAGACTGACACAAACAACTATAGGCCTATTTCACTAACATCATCTGTCGGCAAACTAATGGAGAAGATTATTCACAAACACCTTATCTCTTTTTTTGACGACAACAATCTTCTTACTAACTGCCAATTTGGATTCCGTTCCAACCGAGGAACAGAATCCCAGCTTCTTTCTTATCAAGCATTCTTGCTCAATAATCACGTTTCCAAAACTACAACGCATAGTGTGTACATTGATTTCAAAAAAGCTTTCGATACTGTTTCCTTCAAAAAGCTCATGCTTAAACTAACATATTATGGCATAGTCTCTAAAATGCATAATTGGCTTTCCTCTTTTCTCATTGGCAGAACACAACGAGTAATCGTGAATGGCGAGCTGTCCAGAGAGACGGAAGTCCTCTCGGGTGTTCCTCAAGGCTCAGTTCTCGGACCGCTTATGTTTCTCATTTTCATTAACGACATAGGAGATAACTTTTCTTCCAACTTTCTACTCTATGCTGATGACTTGAAACTATTCTCTACTAACCCACTGCATATTAAAAGTGATCTAGAAAAACTCGAAGACTGGTGTGATACATGGCAAATGAGTGTTGCACCCACTAAATGTGAAGCTATCTCTTTCTCTCATAAAAGACCTCTTAATAACACTAACAATCATTTTTCAATTAACGACGAGAGATTGCCAACTGTTCAGAGGATTCGTGATTTGGGAGTCATTCTCAATTCGTCACTGACCTTCTCTGACCACTTCGCTACCACACTCCGGAACGAATTAACATTTTCTTTAATGTTCTCCGCCGGTCTAAAATGGATATTTTCGTAAAATGTTTTGTCATCTACATTCGCCCCATTCTTGAGTATGGTACAATTGTTTTTTCCCCCCGTCCTCAAGGAGCAAATCAAGCTTCTTGAAGGCGTCCAAAAGTCATTCCTGTTCCGATGTTACAAGAAGTTCAACTATCCCTATATATCTTACTTTGATTGTCTCCGTGAACACAATTTAGAATCCTTAGAGTACCGTCGACTTCTATCCGATCTAGTTTGTATGTATAAAACTCTAGTTTCCCGGGAAATTGCAATTGCCCATAATCTATTCATTGTCCCGTTTCATCATAACCATCTAAGACGCCACCCATATTACATTCGCTGTACATTTAAAAATGCTTCAAAACTTTCTGCTCAATTTCTTACTCTCCGTATTATATCCTGCTGGAACTCGCTTCCAAAAACCGTGTTCCCACCCTTGATTTCATCCATCTCTTTTAAAACTAATTTAATTTATCTTCTTTCCTGTTCCTAGACGAACATAATTTCTAACTCATTTGTTTAATTTGTAACACATTGATTTTATAAGTGACTGATAGTCCTGAATCAAATAAATTATTATTAAAGTCAACATTCAAAATCAACTTTTTTTTGTTTATCAATGATTCTTCTGGTCGATATTTCTGATGGATACGCCAAATTTGCCGGTCCTCCGATAACTGAAAAACCGGAATTCTTAACTTTTTTTTCTTCTTTTGAGATCAATATAGTTTTATCTGGAAATAAATTACTGCGCCTGCAGGGACCATGCACCCATCTACGATTTGCATTGCATAAGACGAATGCTCTTGGGAAGGAAGTGACCTAGATTTTCACACTTTCACACATAAACGGTACTGTCAGTCACACTATCTAATGTATGAAGATTGGACAGAATCAAGGACATTCTGAAGACAGGTGAGACCAGGTGGGGTAGTTCTCCTGAGATCCATTCTGCCTACTTATTTATTCTTTTCTTTATCCTCCTTATCGACAATTACACATTTTTGTGACCGTCTTTTATTGATTAGTTCACCTTTTGTAGTCTCGGTTCCTTCAAAAATACTTTGAAAATTTCTCTTGAATTTGGTTCTAAAACTGTCGAAACATTACTAAATTTTGATAATTCAAGCCAATCCTTACCATTAACAATCAACAAATTCTATTTTTGTGTGTGTGTGTGTCCGTTTGTTCCCGGGTTGCCGATTCTAACGATGTCCCTACTGAACCAAAAATCCTCAACTTCTCACAGATAATCCGTAATAGCAGCGAGATGATGCCCAAATTTTCTTTTTTCGAAATATTGATTTCGAAGCCATCTGGAGCCGTTATCAAAATGCTGTGGAACCCAATCTTGTTCTATACGAAATCCCGTTTTACAGTACCCTCTTCCAAAAATCCAGTATTCTATTTTAACAAATTTTCAAATTTCCAGGTGTCCCGTCCACTTCTCTATGACCTCTGGCCAACTGTGATTGATCGAATGGACCTTGCCAATAGGTTGGTAGAACTCTCAATGAAGTATTGTAGAAAAGAGCGCGTGTTCCAGAATTCTTATCTCCCAAAAATGTCCAGCAATCTGCAGGATGGACCAACGACGCCCTGTTGGAGCCGTGACCATTGAGACTTCAGCGAAGTGTTTGAAAATTAATAACACCAGCTTCTACGTCGAGAAATATGACTCTGGAGAACATTTTCTGGTTTTCAAAGACGATGGGGACGCTAAGACAGTGGTCCTGAAAACTACCGTACCTGTAGATGAAGCTAGCGAGTAGCTATTCGAGACGCTCATGAAGAGAAGATCAGGAATTTTGAAAGTAAACAATCTGTCGATTATTGGAGAATTGAATTGTTTCCCGCCAAATTTGAAACTCTCCGTTCAGAACTTGAAAATTGTCAGACCTTCCTGTGGCTTTCAAGAGGCCTACTCGAAAAAAAACGCAAGAGAACTGCAAGCCTCATTGCCGATCTCCAGAAGGCTCTAACGGCGGACAGCTTCCCATTGGAATCTCTCGAAATCGATAACACTTTCGCATTGGTCTCAAGTGGGGAGGCGAAACCGTAATCACTACTAGATCCGCACGGGGAATCCAAACCTCGAATATTCGTAGAATACGTATCAAACATTGCAATATGAATCGCTTTAGAGTGATGGATTTGTTGGAGAATTGGCAGATTTCAGATCCAGAAATTGGAAGACATTATTCAATGGAAACTGGATCCTACGATTTGGTGCTGAAGTACTTTTCAGCTGCTGAACAATCTCCAGGAGCACAGATTAATGAGAGACTGTAAGTTTTTCTGAAATTCAGACATCTTGTTTCCGGAAACAGGTTTTGAAAAATCGAAATAATTTTAATATAAAAATCCATAGTTATATTTTCAGTGCCAGCGGAATGTTCCATTATGGTCTTACCTTCCCGATCAATCAAGAAAAAGTGCTCAACGTCTTCTTGGAACATGTCAAGAAGGAAAATGGAATGGAGGAATATGTGATGCATTTCAAGATTGATCCAAAATTGTAATTCTTATTGAAAATAGTTGTTCTTTGTATTCTATTCTGTTGCTTTTAATAAAACACTTTATTCAGGAGCAACTCCATTTTACTATTCCATCTACCCATTACCACTTCCTACCAAAAATTAATATCTTTCCGACTATGTGAAATCCTTTCAATAAATATTTTGTCATTTGTTGACCATTTTTTCGATATCTTCCGCATGAGCCAGGATAAAATAATGAATAGTCAGATTGAGGAGTGTCTTATGATGTGGACCATCCTAAAAAACCTAGACTTTATCGCGCCGAATACGCACCAGCTTGCTGGTTTTTACAATTGTCCGCGTTTTCGGAAACGGTAAGTCTAAGACTTTGCTTCTACCATTCCATCTACCATTTTTACCTTTGTTCCCTTTAGAAAAATCCGTTAAATTCAAATAAATTGTTTTATTAAATTCAACAAAAAAATAAAACAAAATCATCAATTTTCAATAAGAATTACAATTTTGGATCAACTTTGAAATGCATCACATGTTCTTCCATTCTATTTTCCTTCTTGACATGTTCCATGAAGACGTTGAGCACTTTTTCTTGATTGATCGGAAAGGTAAGACCATATTGGTACATTTCGTTAGCACTGAAAATAGAAAGGGTTTGTTGAGAACATTAACTTCAATTATTTTGATTAAAAGTCTCCATATCGGTCAGTCGATAATCAACGGCGCGCAAATGCACTAACTAGGTCAACCCATAATTGTGAACCGGGATTTTGCCGGGCCTTGGCATAGTGTCTCTCGGAGTCAATATTTTTGAACCACCTAATTGTAAGTTTGATATGATAAAACTTGACGAGTACTACAAAATGATACTATTTGAAAAACTGTATCTAGTTAATGAACAAAGTTACAGACGAAAAGGGACGAAAAACCAGGCCCGGCTCGGAACGTCCGGGCGAAGCTACTCTATGATCTGTAACTTTGTTCATAGACTAGATAAAATTTTTCAAATAGCATCATTTTGTGGTACTCATTGAGTTATATCATATCCAATTTAGATGGTCCAAAAATATTAACACTGGAAGAAACTATGCCAGTGCCCGCGAAGGCCCGGCAAAGGCCCGGATTACAAGTATGGGTCGAACCGAATTTCCCGATCGAATGGAAGCCTTAATTTCGATTCCCATAAGAGATATGAAAACGTTGACCAAAAACTTACAGTTTGTAATTCCTCTGTACTCCTGGAGAATCTTGAGCAGATAAGAAATATCTAAACGCTGAGCCAATCCGGTTAGATACTTCCAATGAATAATGTCTTCCGATTTCTGGCTTCGAGTTCTGCCAATTCTCCACTAAAGCCGTCACAGTCAACCAATCAATAATACAGTTTTTGACATGAATTCTGTGAATATTTGTGCTTTGGATACCGATTGCTTCTCGAGTTGTTATTACAGTTTTTGCCACACCACTTGAGACCAATGAGAAATTGTTATCAATTTCGAGAGATTCCAATGGGAAGCTGTCTGCTGTTAGAGTCTTATGTAGATTGACAATCATTCTTATAGTCCTTCTTTCCTTTTCACGGAAGACTTCTTGAAAGGGACCGTAAGGTTTTCCAACTTTCACGTTTTGAACGCAGAGTTTCAAGTTCGGTGGGGAGATCACATCTCCAAGAATCGACAGATTCTTGACATTCAACATTCCAGATCTTCTTTTCATAACCGCCTTCAATAGCTTCATCCTAGCTTCAAGTAGGGGTACGGTAGTTTTAAGGACAACAGTCTTAGAACCCCCGTTTTCTTTGGAAACCTCAATGTGTTCTCCAGATTCATATTTCTCGACTTGGAAACTAGTTTTATTGATTTTCACACTATTCGCTGTAATTTCAACGGTGTTGGCGTCAGCCCGGCATCGTTGTTCAGTTCTGCGGAGTGCTGAGCATTTTTGGATCATTAGGATCCTGGAAAGCGCGCTCTCTTGTACAAAACTTTTCGGAAACAACTAACCTATTGGAAAGTTCCATTCGCTCAATCACAGTTGGCCAGATGTCATAGAGAAGTGGTCGGGACATCTGGAAATTGGGCTTTCTAGCAGATGGTACTATAAAAATGAGATTTTAAAATGACTTGGTCCATAAGACGGCAAAAATTGAGCAATTTGAGAAATTTGAATTAATTAGAGAACGTTCCAGAGACATTGTTTGAGTCCAAAGATGGGATAAAAACCTAAAAGGTCCACAGGCAAACAGTTAAAAAAGAGCAGAAAAACTTTGAACAATGCCAAAAAATCAATAAAAGACGATGAGAAAAGGGTAACCTGTCGATGAGGAGGATAAAGAATGAAGAGTCAGAATGAGGAGTGTCTTACAATGCGGACCATCCTTCCCAGGAGAACCATCCTAATTGGAGGTCACTCTCTGATGTCACCTGAACACAAATGACGTGAGAGACAACGTCTTCTATTTTCACTGCGGAACCTAGGATACTGAAGTCTCCGGGTAATCTATTTGCATAGCCAGAAAGATTTTCATTTTTGGTTGAAATATTGGTTGGAATAATGGCTAGATGGAATAGCAAATAATGACTCTCTGGGGTTTTTTTTTGCCATTTTCTCATTTTATGTTGATTTTTCAATAAAACAAATTAAAAATTCAAATTCTACATATTCGATTACATATGGACACAAAAGTTCTTATCGGTCCATCTCTTCTAGCCGTAGTTAGGCTCAGCCCCTTTTGATTAAGATTTAACAAGAAATTTATTTCAAAAAAAAGTTTTATTAATTAAAATTAAAAAAAAAAAAAACAAAAAACAAAATTATAATGATACAGATTGATTAGTTCCATCGATTTTAAAGTTGAGCACATACTCAGATCCCTTCTTTGAACTAGTCACGAATACATTGATCTCTTTTCCATTGCCAATCGGAAAAGTGATACCATAAGATATGACGTCAGTGGATCTGAAATTATTATTTTTTGAATTATTCTGAGCACCTACAGTAAGACTTACAGTGCAAAAGTAACATGAGCATCTGGACGCATTTCAATCGTTCGGAAAACCCACTGTGCCCATGAAAGATTATCAGTTGCCAATGAGAAATGTCGCCCAACTTCTGGTTTCGTCAATTGCCATTTTTCCACAATTCTCACGGGTTCCAGAAAATGAGTTCTGGTATTTTGAACATGAATTCGATGGGATCCGCATTCCTCGATTCCATGAGCATATTTATGGACGAGCAAGGTTTTAGCAGAATTTGTGACAGAATGACTCATCAGAACACATGTTCCAAGATCCATAGATTCCAATGGATGACTCAGAATTCCATTGATTTCATTTAAGAAATCTCTAGTCTCTAGTACTGTATTGGCATATGTTTCAAAATGAGATTGATAAGGGGACACCCAAAGATTTCGAATTTTAATCTTCAAATCACTCGGCCATGAAACATCTTCTCTTCTGAATTCTCGATCTAAGATAAGAGTATTGATATCCAATTTTCTATGGAAAAATGCCAAAAATAGTTGTTGTTTAGCTTGAGACACGGGGACCTCGGTTTTGAGAATGATGGTTCTGGAAGGATCAGAATCGGATCCAGAAGTTTCCATGTATTCTCCTGATTCATATTTCTTGACAATGAATTTCGTATCGTTCACTTTGACACCCATTTCAGTGACATGAATTCTTTCGACTCTGGCTGGACATCTTTTGTCGGTTAGGCGGATTTTGGGATATTTTAAAGAGAGCAGAGTTCTGGAATAGAGGATTTTGAAGATCGTAAAGTCAGTGGCTTCGATTTTTGACTATTGAAGGTTCTCCGTAAATTGAACTTCATAGCTATACGGTAGCAAAGTTGAAAAAACCAAACCTGTTGCCTAAATCCATGTACTGCATCACTGGTGGCCACATATCGTAGTTGAGAGGTTTCGACATTTTTTTTGATCTGAAAATTTCAATTCACAAAAAAAGAAGTGGAAAGTTAACATAGAGACCAGGCAAAAAATGTTTATGATTCAAATTGGAACAGAAAAATCAATGAAAGAATTAAGAAAACTGGAGAGGACGACAACGAAAATGAGGAACATGAACTGAATGAGTCCTTTGACGGATTGGACGGAAGGGATGGACCAGGTGAACCCAGATGACGTGAAGTGGCAGAATTCTTCTTTCTCGGGGGAAAAACTCCAAGACAAGGTGAAGACGTAAGGAGCAAACATTGATGGGTGGAACAAAAGAAGACGTCACTTGCCAGGAGGCAATATGAGATCCCCAACATTTACCGTAACCATTGACAATGGTGAAGATACTCCAAACAAACGCTTAACTTCGAGTCAATGTATCTCGTTTCCTTTAAAAGATATCAAAAAGTTGTAAACTAATAAAATATTTCTGATATTATAGTAAACATTTCGTTAGTTAACCACTTTTTGATATCTTTCACATGAACCGAGATAGTTTGGCTCAAAGTTGAATGTTCAGGGGAGCGGTATCTGTGATCAACGATTAATTCGAATTCAATCTAAAAAACATCGAAATTACAGTTTTCAGAAACTCTTTTCTGGTTTTTTTCAGATTTGTTTTTTGGCAAAAAAATTTTTCTGTGCCTTTTTGCGTCGCGGTGTTTGCACAGCTCTTGTCGACCGTAACCCTTTCGAATTTGGTCCGATATTTGAAAAATGCGCAGGTATCAGAATAATGTGCCAGAATTTGGAGTTTTGAGGCTCTCTAGGATGATAAGAGCGGAAATGTGACTTCTCCTGATAGTTTTGGCTCCATTTCTTTGTTGTCTTTCTTATGGGCCCCAATTTACATACGTATAAGCAAAACGTCGGCAAACACTAATGCCTCCGTGAATAAGCTTTCTCTCAGGCTTAGATAGTTTTCAGAAAATATGCATCTCTAAGCCTATTAGAAGTATCTTACTTATATATAAAACGCTAGACGTGTCTGTTGGTCCTAGTGTCCGGCTGTCCGGTTTTGGGTTGCTGCAATAAAGAAATCTAAAAAAATGAGAAAATCTCAAATCCCGAAACACAAAAAATCCTATCCCAATCCCACGAACAAAAAAACCTTAAATCCCAATTTCCACGTGAACTTTTATATCAACACAGTCTCCTTGTTCGCCACGTGTCACCACCCCTACGGGCGGCTCAAAATCAGTCAGTCTAAACTGAAATTTCTCAACGAATCAACTTCTTATCTCACACAGATTGGTTTTAGTTTCCGATACGAACAATTCAAATGATTCGAGGTTGGTTTTGTCACCATTTTGAGCACGATTTCTTAAATTTAGGCATCAAAAATATTGAAAATCACTCTTTGTTTTTTGGTATTTTTTGCTGAAATTTTTGAATTGGAAGTCTTATTTGAAATTAGTGCACGTTGCGAGCGGATACCTAGATAAATTGCTCTTAAACGCGCAAGAGCGAAAACTACCGTACTTTGAGCCTATTTCAAATATTTTTTTTTCAATTTTTCGACGATTTTCATCGTTTTTATTCGAGCTAAAAAGACTCAAAAACATGAAAATCGTCAAGGAAATTGTGAAAATAGGCTCAAAGTACGGTAGTATGCGCCTTGAAAGGTGGGGAGACATGAAAAAAATAAATTTCTCGAAATTCCGTTTAAATATGCCCCTCGAGGACTTGAACTTGTGGGGGCGATGATTGAGGGTGCGGCGCCGCTACCGACTGAGCCACGCGGGCAGAGAGAAAGCGGCCGCCCGGTTGCAAACATAAGGGCGAGGACGACAGCTGTACGCAGAGTGACATTAAGCGTTGTACACCGTGACGGTAAACTTTTGGCTCAATTTTCCGAGTTTTTTTTCTGAAAAATAGCTTAATAGTCACAAAAATCAAATTTTCAACTTTTTTTCCAGTTATCGTCAATAAATGGATGTTCCTCCTCGCGTTGCTCATCATCATGCTGGCCGCAATAACAGCTGACACAGAAGACGAGGAACTTCTGGAAGATGGAAAACGGAATGTGCAGTTTCCTGAGGACACTATAGAAGGAATTCGTCATGCTCGAGCAAGATCTAAAAAGAAGAATAAAGCAGGTAACTGAAATTTTGAGAATTCTAAAAAAATTATTTAAAGTTCAAAATTTCCGAGAACACTAAAATCTGAAAATTCAGAAATTCATTTTTCTAAAATTCTATTTTCATTTCCTAAAATTCTATTTTTTAAACCTTGATTTTCTGAATTTCGGAATTTCTGAATTTCAGAAATTTTCAGAAAAAATTTCAATTTCAGAAAAAAAAAATTCAGAAATTCAGAAATTCGGAAATTCAGAAATTCAGAAATTCGGAAATTCAGAAATTCAGGAATTCAGAAATTCAGAAATTCAGAAATTTAGAAAGCAGAAATTCAGAAATTTAGAAAGCAGAAATTCAGAAATTCGGAAATTCAGAAATTCAGAAATTCAGAAATTCAGAAATTCGGAAATTATGAAATTCGGAAATTTAGAAATTCGGAAATTTAGAAATTCGGAAATTCAGAAATTCGGAAATTCGGAAATTCGGAAATTCAGAAATTTAGAAATTCGGAAATTCGGAAATTCAGAAATTCGGAAATTTAGAAATTCGGAAATTCGGAAATTCAGAAATTCGGAATTTCGGAAAAGAGCAATTTTTCATGGGTTAAAAACCGAGAAGATTAGAAATTACTGTATATGCTTTTTATTATCACTGATTCGTTCTTTCGGCAGCTCCGAAGCCGACCAAGAAGACCACCACGAAGCCAACCACAAAACCCACTCCGAAACCCACTACGAAGCCCACTACGAAGCCAGCACCTCTCCCCCCAGTCTATGAACCACCACACGAAAATCTCCCCGACGATTTTTCTTGCCAAAATCTTGGAGAAAAATATAAGGGATGCGAGTACCTGTGTCAGCAGCTGGCGTCGATGGGAGACCCCCCGAAGACTGCAAAAGACCACAGATATCTAATTGGAGTCGTTCTAATTGTGACTTGCACGCCTACTATCATCATTCTCTACATTTTAACAAGAACAATGAAAAGGGAACTGGACGAATTGAACAAGCAGACGCCACCGCCCACAGATGATATAAATGCGAAGATGCAGGTTGCTTATGCTGCTGCTCTGAAGGTTAAGGATCCGAAAAATCCGGAGAAGATGGAGGAAGTTGATGCATCACCGGAGGACAAGAAACATGCAACAAGAGCGAAGCTTCTGGAAGCACATCAGAATCTGCAACGGCTAAGGACGCATGCGAAGAAGTGTGCAGAAGGATCTTAGAATATCAGAATATCCTAATCTCAGAATCTCAGAATCTCAGAATCTCAAAATCTCAGAATCTCAGAATCTCAGAATCTCAGAATCTCAGAATCTCCAAATCTCAGAATCTCAGAATCTCACAATCTTTAGAATCTTGGAATCTCAGAATTTCAGAATTCCAGAATCTCAGAGTCTCAGAATCTCAGAATCTCAGAATCTCAGAATTTCAGAATCTCAGAATCTCAGAATCTCAGAATCTCAAAAACTCAGAATCTCAGAATCTCAGAATCTCAGAATCTCAGAATCTCAGAATCTCAGAATCTCAGAATCTCAGAATCTCAGAATCTCAGAATCTCAGAATCTCAGAATCTCAGAATCTCCAAATCTCAGAATCTCAGAATCTCAGAATCTCAGAATTTCAGAATCTCAGAATCTCAGAATCTCAGAATCTCAAAAACTCAGAATCTCAGAATCTCAGAATTTCAGAATCTCAGAATCTCAAAATCTCAAAATCTCAGAATCTCAAAATCTCAGAATCTCAAAATCTCACAATCAGAATTTCAGAATCTCAGAATCTCAAAATCTCAGAATCTCAAAATCTCAGAATCTCAAAATCTCAGAATCTCAAAATCTCAGAATCTCAAAATCTCAGAATCTCAAAATCTCAAAATCTCAAAATCTCAGAATCTCAGAATCTCAGAATCTCAGAATCTTTAGAATCTTTAGAATCTTGGAATCTCAGAATCTCAGAATTCCAGAATCTCAGAATCTCAGAATCTCAAAAACTCAGAATCTCAGAATCTCAGAATCTCAGAATCTCAGAATCTCAGAATCTCAGAATCTCAGAATCTCAGAATCTCAGAATCTCAGAATCTCAGAATCTCAGAATCTCAGAATCTCAGAATCTCAGAATCTCAGAATCTCAGAATCTCAGAATCTCCAAATCTCAGAATCTCAGAATCTCAGAATCTTTAGAATCTTGGAATCTCAGAATCTCAGAATTCCAGAATCTCAGAATCTCAGAATCTCAGAATCTCAGAATCTCAGAATCTCAGAATCTCAGAATCTCAGAATCTCAGAATCTCCAAATCTCAGAATCTCAGAATCTCAGAATCTCAGAATTTCAGAATCTCAGAATCTCAGAATCTCAGAATCTCAAAAACTCAGAATCTCAGAATCTCAGAATTTCAGAATCTCAGAATCTCAAAATCTCAAAATCTCAGAATCTCAAAATCTCAGAATCTCAAAATCTCACAATCAGAATTTCAGAATCTCAGAATCTCAAAATCTCAGAATCTCAAAATCTCAGAATCTCAAAATCTCAGAATCTCAAAATCTCAGAATCTCAAAATCTCAGAATCTCAAAATCTCAAAATCTCAAAATCTCAGAATCTCAGAATCTCAGAATCTCAGAATCTCAGAATCTTGGAATCTCAGAATCTCAGAATTCCAGAATCTCAGAATCTCAGAATCTCAGAATCTCAGAATCTCAGAATCTCAGAATCTCAGAATCTCAGAATCTCAGAATCTCAGAATCTCAGAATCTCAGAATCTCAGAATCTCAGAATCTCAGAATCTCAGAATCTCAGAATCTCAGAATCTCAGAATCTCAGAATCTCAGAATCTCAGAATCTCAGAATCTCAGAATCTCAGAATCTCCAAATCTCAGAATCTCAGAATCTCAGAATCTTTAGAATCTTGGAATCTCAGAATCTCAGAATTCCAGAATCTCAGAATCTCAGAATCTCAGAATCTCAGAATCTCAGAATCTCAGAATCTCAGAATCTCCAAATCTCAGAATCTCAGAATCTCAGAATCTTTAGAATCTTGGAATCTCAGAATCTCAGAATTTCAGAATCTCAGAATCTCAAAATCTCAAAATCTCAGAATCTCAAAATCTCAGAATCTCAAAATCTCACAATCAGAATTTCAGAATCTCAGAATCTCAAAATCTCAGAATCTCAAAATCTCAGAATCTCAAAATCTCAGAATCTCAAAATCTCAGAATCTCAAAATCTCAGAATCTCAAAATCTCAAAATCTCAAAATCTCAGAATCTCAGAATCTCAGAATCTCAAAATCTCAGAATCTAAATTTCTGAATTTCTATACACAAAATTCAGAATCAGAAGTGTTAACGTATTTCGTTGATGTCATCGAGATTCGTCATCCAAACATAAGTTGGATGATGAATCTCGATGACAAATCACAATATTTTGGTTTAAAAAACGTATATAAAAACCGTCGAGAGCCACAATTGATATATCTTTTTATTGTTTCACTTTAACTTTTTCCTTTTTTATCTTTTCTTTGTTTATAAATAAAAGGTTTAATTACCCAAGTTTGAGATATTCACAAGGTGAGAGATTACTTGGAATCTCTCATCTTGACATGGCGACCACTCGACCTACCACCGCCGTCAGCTCCAGCAGCAGTGGAAAGTTGCGGAGCCAAATTGGACAAACCAAAAGGAGAATTTCGGAGCACTTGTTGGACAAAGTACCCGGAACGGATTCAATCAATGGCTACAATGCTGAAGATACATACGACTCCCTCCAGAAATCCCCAGAATCTCAGAATCTCAGAATCTCAGAATCTAAGAATCTCAGAATCTCAGAATCTTAGAATCTCAGAATCACAGAATCTCAGAATCCCTCTAAACTTTCTATCCGTTCCACTTTACGATTTCTCAGAAATGTTCCTCTTCAAATTGCTCATCCTGAGCACCACTGACACTTTACTGAACACAAAATCCGAGAGAAACTCATCAATCTTTTTTTCTCTAATTCTCTTACTCTTTCACTTTTGAACTTCTTCGTTGCGATTTTCTTTTCATCATACTTTTCCTATGGCGTCGTGTCTTTAGATGTCTCAATACTGATTTTTTTCGAACTTCAATTTTACTATTTACCCTAATTATTTATTCTTCTGTCTGAAATCTATATGTGATAAAACTCAATATGATTTTAATTAACGGTGAGTAATTTTAATAATTTCTGAGACAGATTTTGAAACAAAAAATGCGACTTTTTAAAATTTTCCATTTTTTTTTGAAATGTTAAAAAATTTTTACTTTCAAATTTCCATTTCTCCAAAAAAAAATTCTCTTTTGTCTAGAAGAATGTCTAGAATTTTTGAGTTAAAATTTCCAGATATTAAAAAATTGAATTTCTGAATTTTCAATCTTCTGAAAAAAAAATATTTTGAGAAAACTAAAAAAAATTGGAATATCTTTGAAAATTCATATTTTCTCGATTTTCAATGATTTCGAAGCTTTGAGTGTCTGAATTTTTGAAATTTAAGAATTTCGGAGTTTCAGAATTTCAGAATTCCTGAATTCCACGAATTCGAAAAAAGCAGTCTTGAAAGCTTCAAAAATTGTATTTATGAATTTATTTCTTAAAATTTGAAATTTCGAAAATGCAATACAGGCCGGGCCGGACCGGTGGAGGAATTTTCACTGGCTCGGCCCGGCCCTGGCCCGGCCCGGCCTTGGCCTTAAGAAGGGTCATGGAATAAATTTCGTGCTTTAAAATGATTATTTTGACAAAAATTATCAAAATTGTTCTCCAGCCCGGCCCGGGCCAGGCCGAGATTTAGCAAGTATGGAAAATGCGTCTGTAATTCGAGAATTCTAGGATTTCAGCAAACACAGAATTGAACGATTTTTCTGAAAATTCGTAAATTTCAGAACAGAAAAGGGAACCGAAAGCAATTTGCAATGCTGAATGGCAATGTGGTTCAGGTCGCTTCTCCAAAGAATCAGAAGACGTCACCTAGGATTCAGAAGATGATTTTATTGAGGAAAAGATGACCAATATCGTGCAACGACATCAGAACTGTGCCAATCATAAGAGCGAATCAAGAATGGTAAGCTTTAATTTCGAATTTTTCAAATTTTGAACAATTTTTAAGAGAAATTCCAATTTTAAGATTTTCCGCCAAACTTTAGCAAGACGTCAAGAAATTCGGATATATAGAAAAAAAAGTGAGTTTTTCTTGGAGTTCCAAAATTTTTGAAATTTTGAAAATCTAAGATTCTAATATTCTAAAATTCTGAAAGTCAGAATTTCAAAAAAGCGTCTTTTCCAGAAAGTTCGTCCAATCTCCAAACCGTCACCGGGAGTGTCGTGACCGACCAGTTGTTAGAAATAGACTCTAGCTCAATTTAATTGTTAAACTATTTCAATTGTTTTGTTATTGTAGTACTTATGGTGCATCGGATCAAATCTTGTGTGTAAAATTTTTTTTAGAATAAAAGGTTTTTTAGATTTGATTATTTCGAGAATATTCCAAAATTTAGAAATTCAGGTATTCAGAAATCCTGACGTTATTCAAGAATAAAATTACTCAGAGCATTCGAAGATTCAGGATATTGAGAATTTAAAGATTATCACAATTCTGGGATTGAAAAAATGTGAAAATCAAAAAAAAAATCGGAAATTCAAAAGTTCTAAATTTATCAGAACCCAGGGACCCAAGGACCCAAGGACCCATTTTCCCGAATTCTAGGATTTTCGGATTCCCGGATTTCCGGAGTCCCGGATTTCTGGATTCTCCGAATTCTCGGATTTCCGGATTGCTGGACTCCCGGATTTCCAAATTTTTCGGATTCCCGGATTCCCGAAATCCGGGATTTTCGGATTCAGGATTCCCGGATTCCCGGATTCCCGGATTCCCGGATTCCAGGACTCCCGGATTCCCGGAGTCCCGGATTCCCGCATTCCAGGATTCCCGGATTCCCGGCTTCCAGGATTCCCGGATTTCCGGATTCCCGGATTTCCGGATTGCCGGACTCCCGGATTTCCAAATTTTCCGGATTCCCGGGTTCCCGAAATCCAGGATTTTCGGATTCCCGGATTTCCGGATTCCCGGATTCCCGGATTCCCGGATTTCTGGATTCTCCGAATTCTCGGATTTCCGGATTGCTGGACTCCCGGATTCCCGGAGTCCCGGATTCCCGCATTCCAGTATTTCCGGATTCCAGGAGTCCTGGATTCCCGGATTTCCGGATTCCCAGATTTCTGGATTCCAGGATTCCAGGATTCCTGATTTTCCGGATCCTTTGCCTGGGTCCCATTTCTAGAGCCCAGAGCAACCGAGAACTGATTTTTCTTTTCATTTCCCTCTTCATTTATAGTAATCTTCAAAGGTCAATGGGGGGGGGGGGGTATATCACGTAGTTTTTTTCTTCTAAATTTGCAAAGTTTTCATTTCTTTGCCACGCTGAAAATCTACAATCAGTATTTTTCTCAACGTTTAAAAAATTTTTTAATTTTCATTTTTAAAATCTAGGAAAAAAGGATAATCATTTTGTCCCTAATTATCTCGTTTCCTGTTCGAGATATCGAAAAATGTTTCACTAATAAAATGTTTCTGTTATTAAGGCAAACGCTTTTGTAGTTGAAAATTTTTTGATATCTTTTGAAGGAACCGCAAAAAGGGTGTTCAATGTTGGCTCCACATAGAATTATGTACATCTCATTTCCTATAAAAGATATCAAAAAGTGGTCAACTAACAAAAATTCCAAAACATTTGAATTTTACTAATTACTACCTAGCTTTTTTCTCTTTTTTTTAATATTTTCTAGTCGTTGGACCTCTTTTTTCAAAAATCTCTTTTCTCGAAAATCACCGATTCAATGAACATTTCCATCAAGTGTCACATTATAAATCTATCAGACCGCTAAGTATATCCTCCAGCTCAAGAGGATTTGACTAATAAAATTGAAGGTCTCCAAAAATCATCCTTTATGGATGATACTTCACCACAAGATAAAAAATGTGCAATTATCTTCTACGCTTTTTGTTTCTGAGTATCCTGTAGAAGAGCCTTCTATGATACTCATTTCTGGGCAGCCAGGAAACTTTACATTCTCACAAACTTTTGATATTTCTTGGGAGGAATGTATATTGAAATGTTTAGCAGATGCTATGTGTGCAGTAAGTTTTTCTTCTATTTTTTACTCAAAAAATTTTTCTAACATGTGGCACACAAAATTTCGGATATTCGATGTCAGTGTTTTCTATTTGAGAATCTTCGATCCCTTCAGCAGGTTGATTCCGGAGGTTCTGAAATATCTTTAAAGGTAATCTCCTACAAACTTCTTACATGATAGGATGTTTTAAACTTCAATTTTTAGATTCAGCTACTACAGAATCAATGTCCAGCTTTCAATCCTTTGGCTCTTGGACCCAATTATTTGACTCAAACAATCAATAGTCTACTTTTCAAAACTACAGTATCTTCTTCTAACCATATCTACAATCTGACCTACAGTCTCTTTATCTGCCCAAAAAACACAAAACATTTCCAAAAAGGAGAGACTACTGTAGTTTGTATTGGTCTTTTCTTTTTCGAAGAACCTCCTTGTAATAATCAAGCGGAAGCATCTGCACTTTGTAAAGCACATTTGTAAAGCACATAATGGTACACTGACTGGTCCAGCGAACTCTGATGAGTATGATTACATGCAAGGTATAAGGCGAAAATTTCAGGTACAGTACCGGTGCATAAGATATAGAAAAAACGTTAATTATAAAATAGACGAAATTCCCCCACAATTCTGTTTGAAAATCACACTTCTAGCGCTTCTAGGAACCGAGATAGAGCCGCTTCAAGTTTAGAAGGCGACGAGACGCAGGCGACGAGACACGCTGCGTCTCTAACTTCGGAAACTTCAAATGACCGTATCTCGAGTTCTAGATGAGCTAGGAAGTTGGTTCTTGGACAGAATTGAACGATTTTAGATTATTTTAGATTATTTATGAAACGGATTTTAGATTATTTATAAAAATAGTCTTGATATTCTATTCTTTTTTTTAAATTAGAATCGTTCTTTATTTTAAGCCATTTTTCATCATTTTAGGAACTGGAACCAAATATTATTCTGTTTTTAATCTATTTTTTCTGAATTTTCGAGTCAACTTTCATGAAAGCGGATTCAAGTTTAGAAGACTAGAGACGCAGACGACGAGACACGCTGCGTCTCTAACCTCGGAAACTTCAAATGACCGTATCTCGATTTCTAGATTAGCTAGGAAATTGGTTTTTGGACAGAATTGCATGGTTTGAACTGGGATTTTAGATTTTGTATTTGCATTTTGGAATCAAAACCTTATGTATGAACAATCTAAAAGAAAACTAGGAATTTTCAAAAAAAAATTCTGTAAATGCAAAGTTTTTAATCTAGGTCTGTTTCAACCCTTCAATCAGCCGAGATCCAGGCCGCTGAAAATGACCAAAATTAACTGAAAAAGTATGTTTAACTGTATGTTTTCAGATATATCCAACTCCTCCAAGTACACCTCTAACCCCGACTCATACAACTATTTGACCTATTGGATAGACGGTATGAGTACCGACACTGAATTCCTATTCGAAGACCTTACTCACAATGGAAGTACTAATTATCCGTGGTCTGGAGGCACACCACAAAAGTGAGAGAGTGAGAGAACTAGAGAAAAAGATTGATGGGCGTCTCTCTCATTTCCCGTTTAGTTTTTATAGTGTCAGGTGGTGCTCAGGATCTCAAATTTCTGTTTAATAAAGTGCCTGGGGCCAGCTGGTGGTCATGCAGAGAAAACGATTTTTTGAACTCAGAAATTTTGGAATTTTGAAAATTCGAAATTCTCAGAATTCTGAAAATTCTTAAATCATGAGAATAAAATACTAGAATTTAAAAAAAATCTAAAATCTTGAAATTTCAGACTTTTGAAGGAAATGAAGCTTCCAAAGAAAGGATGAGGATCACCAGCTACTCTCTCAGCAAGCTCACAAAGAAAATCCGGTGATGGGAGCCAATCGAGGAGAACATTGATGGAAACCACTTATCTGAAGAGCACCGACTGAGCGAACCAATCTAGGAATTCTGCTCATACATGCCGTACCCAAAGGAAAAGTTCCACGTCAACGGCGTCGACATAGAGAGTGACGACTACACCAACGTCTTCAACTTCTTCCAAGCCTCTCCCCGCGGATACGCAGTGCTCAATGTCTGTCTGTAGAAACGTCTTTATAATTTCTGAATTTCTGAATTTCTGAATTTCTGAATTTCTGAATTTCTGAATTTCTGAATTTCTGAATTTCTGAATTTCTGAATTTCTGAATTTTTGAATTTCTGAATTCTGAATTTCTGAATTTCTGAATTTCTAAATTTCTGAATTTCTGAATTTCTGAATTTCTAAGTTTCTGAATTTCTGAGTTTCAGGATTTCTGAGTTTCTGAATTTTTGAATTTCTAAGTTTCTGAATTTCTAAGTTTCTGAATTTCTAAATTTCTGAATTTCTGAATTTCTAAATTTCTGAATTTCTGAATTTCTGAATTTCTGAATTTCTGAATTTCTGAATTTCTAAGTTTCTGAATTTCTGAGTTTCTGAATTTCTGAGTTTCTGAATTTCTCCAAATTTTAACTGTTTGATTTCTGATATTTGGATTTCTGATTTTAGATTTATGAGTTTCTAGAATTTTTAGCAGCTGATTTTTTTTCAAAGCACCGGTTTTTGAAATGAAAATTTATTTTTGCATTTCGGAGAAATCTGAATCGTGAAAAATGGAAAAAAAGAGAAATCCAGAAATTCATGATTCGTAACTCACTCGATTTCTCTCTAATGTCCTTTTTCCGATTGCTTTCCTGACAACTACCAACTGGCGCCCTGCACTTTACTGAACGAAGCACCAGCTGGCGCCATAGTGAACGGAAATGAGAGAGACGCCCATCACTCTTTTTCTCTAATTCTCTCACTCTCTCACTTTTCCGTTTTTCCTTACGTTTTTTTTTTCATTTTAATTTTTTGATGACGCCGTGTGTAGCCGTCTCTATACTGTTTTTTAAAGATTTGATTTTCCTGATTATCCTAATTATCTATTCAAATTGGTCTATGTAGTACTTTCTGTATAATTCTTCGAAGTTCAATAAAATAAAGGTGAGCAATTTTTTAAATTTGAGAATAATTTTTTGAGACTTTCAGAAAAAAATATTTTTTAAAAAAGCTGAAATTCCAATATTCAAATTTTTAAAAGAATTCTGAGAAATATTCGAATTCCTCAGATTTCAACAACTTTGAAAACTCTGAAATTCAAAAAGTCTGAAAGTTCTGAAATTCTAAACATTCGGAATTCTCAGAATTTAAAAATCCTAATTATTGAAAGAATTCCTGAAAGTTTTTCTAAAAATGGGATATTTGGAAATAACTTGAATTTATGAAAATCTGAAAGTCTGTAGTTTTGAAAATTCTGAAATTCTGGAATTCCAGAAAAAATCTAGATATTTTAGGGAATTCAGATTTTCAAAACTTAAGAATTTTCGAATTTTCGAATTTTCGAATGTACACGAATTCAGATTTTGAAGACGTTATTACGAATCAGAATCTTGTGACAAAAACTACGAAATTTGCGGTTTTGAGTCTGATTCTGATATTTTTGCAGAGAAAACGATTTTTTGAATTCAGAATCTTTGGAATTTTGAAAATTCGAAATTCTCAGAATTCTGAGAATTATAAAATCATGAGAATAAAATACTAGAATTAAAAAAAAAATCTAAAATCTTGAAATTTCAGACTTTTGAAGGAAATGAAGCTTCCAAAGAAAGGATGAGGATCACCAGCTACTCTCTCAGCAAGCTCACAAAGAAAATCCGGTGATGGGAGCCAATCGAGGAGAACATTGATGGAAACCACTTATCTGAAGAGCACCGACTGAGCGAACCAATCTAGGAATTCTGCTCATACATGCCGTACCCAAAGGAAAAGTTCCACGTCAACGGCGTCGACATGGATTCTGACGACTACACCAACGTCTTCAACTTCTTCCAAGCCTCTCCCCGCGGATACGCAGTGCTCAATGTCTGTCTGTAGAAGGTGAGTTACAGTAATCCACTTCAGGGGAAGAGATCTGATTTTTTTATTTTTTACAGGAATTCTCGATCAGCTGCCTTTGCAAAAGAGATGGATGCAACTAGCCAAAGGGATTCACATCGTTCCTGGAATTCAACAAACGCCCGATGTCAGAAATGTCTTTCTACATTTTTTTTCTCAATTTCATGCCAACGGAACATTACACTTTTTGAATAAAATTTTTTTTAATAAACAATTTTTTCATTTAGTATTTTGATTGAGTAACACAATTTTCCAAAGTCATTCCAATCTGTTTAGAAAAAATCTATAGAGGAATTTTGAAAGAAAAACTTCTAAAACATTCAATTGTCAAAATTAACTTTTAAGCTGAAAATTAGTTTTTTGTATTTCTAAATATCTGAATTTCTAAATATCTGAATTTCTAAATATCTGAATTTCCGAATTTCTGAATTTCCGAATTTCTGAATTTCTGAATTTCTGAATTTCCGAATTTCGCATTATGATTTTTGAATTTTTTTAAAGTCAGCAATTCATGAATCATAAATCCTGAGGCCTTTTTTCTCTACACTATACGAAAAGTGCTCGCCGAATCAAAGTGCTCGCCACCGAGCCACTCAGCACCAACTGACACTAAACAATAAAAAGAGAGCGAAACCCATCTTTTTTTTCTTTTCTAGTTCTCTAACTCTCTCACTCTCTCACTTTTCCCCCCTCCCCCCAGATTTTTCTCATTTTATTCCCCAATGACGCCATGTGTAGACGTCTCCGAATTGATTTTTCTCGAATTTCTAATATTTTCCTAATTACTCTAATTATCTATTTCAATTAATCTCTAGTTAGAATTCTGTAGAATTCCTCCAAGTTGCGTCAGCATTAACAGGTGAGCGAATGTTTTTTGACATTTTTAGAAAATTAGTTTTTTTTCAATAAAAACTCTGAAATTCTGAATTTCTGCAAAAATTCTGAAATTCTGAGGTTCAAAAAATTCAGCCATTTCTTGGATTTTGAGTTTCGGCTTTTTCGAATTTCTGAAATTTTATACGAAAAATTCAAAAACCGAAGACTTTTTTTTTAGCAATTCTCAAGAAAACAAAAAGAATTGTACACGGATTCTTATTCTGAAGACTTTATTACGAATCAGAATTTTGGTATGAAAACTGCAAAATTTTGGGTTTTTGATTTGAAATTCAGAAATTCCAGGAAATTCAGGAATTCCAGGAATTCCAGGAAATTCAGAAATTCCAGGAAATTCAGAAATTCAGAAATTCAGAAATTCAGAAATTCAGAAATTCAGAAATTCCGAAATTCAGAAATTCAGAAATTCAGAAATTCTAGAAAATTCAGAAATTCCAGGAAATTGAGAAATTCCAGGAAATTCAGGAATTCCAGGAAATTCAGAAATTCAGAAATTCAGAAATTCAGAAATTCAGAATTTGAGAAATTCAGAAATTCAGAAATTCAGAAATTCAGAAATTCAGAAATTCAGAAATTCAGAAATTTAGAAATTCAGAAAGGCTTGAAGTTCGAAATGCAGGTTATAGGATTTTAGGATTTTGAATTTTTCGAATGAATTCCTGAATTTCAGTGTTTTTCGGATATCAGAATCTTAGAATCTTGGAATCCTTCAATAATCTAAAATTATGAAAGTTCCGAAAATTCTAAAAAATCTTATCTCGTTTAGAATGCGCCTTTCATTTGTGCTCGGTTGTCAAAATGCCGTTCCATGGTGCTACACCATCCAATTGCTTGAATTAGATTCGTAAGTTACGGTATCAGTCGAATCATTTTATCTTTTATTTCAGCAAATTGATATAATTGGTAGTGTATCTGCTTGCGAACTAGTTATTAATTAAGCACGACTGCGGTCTCGAGATCAGAAGCAATCGATCAGCTTGTCATTTGGAGAATTTTTGGGAGTGATTGATTCGAATTCATTCAGTAAGTTTCACACAGTTTGAATCAAATCTTGAATTTTTTTAATTTTCAGATAAGCAATGTCAGAGCAATGCACACTTGCACAGTTTCGAATCCCACGTCAGAAGATGTTTCAAAGTTTTCCTATTCAAGTTCATCTGTTTACAAAATTCTTAATAAATGTTTTTTTTTTGTTTGAAATAAGCCCATTATCCATCATAATAAGTTTCAGAATTTCTAGTTTTGGAATTCCCGAATATCAGTATCTCAGAATTTCGAAACCTCAGAATTCCAGAATCTCCGAATCTCAGAATTTCGGAATCTCAGAATTCCAGAATCTCAGAATCTCAGAATTCCAGTATCTCAGAATTTCGACATCTCAGAATTCCAGAATTTCAGAATCTCAGTATCTCAAAATCTTTAGAATCTCAGAATCTCAGAAGCTCAGAATCTCAGAATCTTAGAATCTTGGAATCTCAGAATCTCAGAATCTCAGAATCTTTAGAATCTTGGAATCTCAGAATCTCAGAATTTCAGAATCTCAGAATTTCAGAATCTCAGAATTCCAGAATCTCAGAATCTCAGTATCTCAGAATCTTTAGAATCTCAGAATCTCAGAAGCTCAGAATCTCATAATCTTAGAATATCAGAATATCCTAATCTCAGAATCTCAGAATCTCAGAATCTCAGAATCTCAGAATCTCAGAATCTCAGAATCTCAGAATCTCAGAATCTCAGAATCTCAGAATCTCAGAATCTCAGAATCTCAGAATCTCAGAATCTCCAAATCTCAGAATCTCAGAATCTCAGAATCTTTAGAATCTTGGAATCTCAGAATTTCAGAATTCCAGAATCTCAGAATCTCAGAATCTCAGAATCTCAGAATTCCAGAATCTCCGAATCTCAGAATTCCAGAATCTCCGAATCTCAGAATTTCGGAATCTCAGAATTCCAGAATCTCAGAATCTCAGAATTCCAGTATCTCAGAATTTCGACATCTCAGAATTCCAGAATTTCAGAATCTCAGTATCTCAAAATCTTTAGAATCTCAGAATCTCAGAAGCTCAGAATCTCAGAATCTTAGAATCTTGGAATCTCAGAATCTCAGAATCTCAGAATCTTTAGAATCTTGGAATCTCAGAATCTCAGAATTTCAGAATCTCAGAATTTCAGAATCTCAGAATTCCAGAATCTCAGAATCTCAGTATCTCAGAATCTTTAGAATCTCAGAATCTCAGAAGCTCAGAATCTCATAATCTTAGAATATCAGAATATCCTAATCTCAGAATCTCAGAATCTCAGAATCTCAGAATCTCAGAATCTCAGAATCTCAGAATCTCAGAATCTCAGAATCTCAGAATCTCAGAATCTCAGAATCTCAGAATCTCAGAATCTCCAAATCTCAGAATCTCAGAATCTCAGAATCTTTAGAATCTTGGAATCTCAGAATTTCAGAATTCCAGAATCTCAGAATCTCAGAATCTCAGAATCTCAGAATTTCAGAATCTCAGAATCTCAGAATCTCAGAATCTCAAAAACTCAGAATCTCAGAATCTCAGAATCTCCAAATCTCAGAATCTCAGAATCTCAGAATCTTTAGAATCTTGGAATCTCAGAATCTCAGAATTCCAGAATCTTAGAATCTCAGAATCTCAGAATCTCAGAATCTCAGAATCTCAGAATCTCAGAATCTCAGAATCTCAGAATCTCAGAATCTCAGAATCTCCAAATCTCAGAATCTCAGAATCTCAGAATCTTTAGAATCTTGGAATCTCAGAATCTCAGAATCTCAGAATCTCAGAATCTCCAAATCTCAGAATCTCAGAATCTCACAATCTTTAGAATCTTGGAATCTCAGAATCTCAGAATTCCAGAATCTCAGAATCTCAGAATCTCAGAATCTCAAAAACTCAGAATCTCAGAATCTCAGAATCTCAGAATCTCAGAATCTCAGAATCTCAGAATCTCAGAATCTCAGAATCTCCAAATCTCAGAATCTCAGAATCTCAGAATCTTTAGAATCTTGGAATCTCAGAATCTCAGAATCTTTAGAATCTTGGAATCTCAGAATCTCAGAATTCCAGAATCTCAGAATCTCAGAATCTCAGAATCTCAGAATCTCAGAATCTCCAAATCTCAGAATCTCAGAATCTCAGAATCTCTAGACTCTTGGAATCTCAGAATCTCAGAATTCCAGAATCTCAGAATCTCAGAATCCCAGAATCTCAGAATCTCAGAATCCCAGAATTTCAGAATCTCAGAATCTCAGAATCTCAGAATCTCAAAATCTCAGAATCTCAGAATCTCAGAATCTCAGAATCTCAGAATCTCAGAATCTCAGAATCTCAGAATCTCAGAATCCCAGAATCTCAGAATCTCAGAATCTCAGAATCTCAGAATCTCAGAATCTCAGAATCTCAGAATCTCAGAATCTCAAAAACTCAGAATCTCAGAATCTCCAAATCTCAGAATCTCGCAAATCTCGAGACATCTCGAGAATCTCAGGAATCTTTAGAATCTTGGAATCTCAGAATCTCAGAATCTTTAGAATCGTGGAATCTCAGAATCTCAGAATTCCAGAATCTCAGAATCTCAGAATCTCAGAG
>NC_013490.2:3406568-3418658 GCF_000004555.2 Caenorhabditis briggsae
AAAAATGAAGAGCATAAAATGTTACATATTTTATTACTTGACACACTTTTGATAGCTTCTCGGGTTATGGAGATATGCGCCTTTAAAGGTAGCGCGCGTCCATAGGCTCCCTTCCCCTTTATCTGGCGCGCGCCAACTTTAAAGGCGCATATCTCAAAAATCAAAATAGCTATCAAAAAGTTGTCAACTAACAAAATATGTAAATTTTTATGCTTTACATTTTTGTAATTGACAATTTTCAATAGCTTTTCCAGATCTTGAGATATGCGCCTTTAAAGTTTGATGTCAAAAAAAACTCACATAATCCGGTGGCGGCTCATAGGGTCTTGTCACCATCCTCGATGTATGTCTGGCTTGTGGTTTGTCGATAGAAGTTGCCATTTTTTGGCGCGAAATTTGAATTTTTCAAATTTTTAGGGAAACTTTGTTTGATTTTTGGCTACCTGAAAAGAAAAATAGGAGGATTATAAAAACTTTAAACATTGGGAAATTTTTTATGAGAAGAAAAGTTTGACGAGTGATGAAAAATGACATATTCATATGACAGGAAGAAGGATTATTTGAAAATTTGAAAAAATTTAAGTTTTTGAAATTTCTGAATTTCTGAATTTCTGAATTTCTGAATTTCTGAATTTCTGGATTTTCGAAAGTGGAAAATGGAAATTTTCGCGAACAAAACAAATCAAGTATTAATCCATAATGCTCACAAATTGAAATTTTTCGGAGCAAAAAAAATTGAATTTCCGGAAAAGAGCCACTTGAAAAACTGAGCCTCCTAAACCGTATTTTTCCGAAAAATGTGTGAAAACCTTGATGACGTGGCAAAAATAACACACCCATTTGTTTGTATATAGAGTGTGTCGGAGAAGAAAAGGTGTGGAAGATCGAAAAGTATACGAATGTTTGAAATAGAAAAAAAATTCTAGAAAAATAAGAAAACAATCATGTGGATAACATTGAAAAAGACCAGAGATGAGCTCAAATATTATGGGAAACCGTTTTCGGCGCCTTTGAAGTCGTCTGGGAGAGATAACACATGTTAAAAAGTGAAACAAAAAAGATTTGGCTCCAAGGGGAATCGAACACCGGACCATATATAGGTGAAAAATACCCAATATAGGTGAAAGAATTTCGAAAAAGAAAAAACAAGATTTTTTTCGCGATTGGTCAATTGTGGACCTTTTATAGGGCCAGTTAGTAAGATACGCATATTGCTCGCAAATGGTCATTTGTAGAACCACTAGTTCGCGGCAGGTGAGTAATTGGGTCGTTTATAGCTCTTCATCTGTAATTGGTCAATCGCACCTTGGCGAGGAGAGGGCGAGGAAGAGGAGGCAATTTGAAAAATCCAACATTTTCAAAAAATTTTAAAAATTTTAAAAATTTCAAAAAAGAAACCAAAATTTTTATTATTTCTTTTCAACTCATGTTTTAGGATTAGACACAAATACCAAGAGAAACTAAATAAACTCTCTTTTCTACCCCTAGGGAAATAGATATAGAGATCATTTTAAAACTAACAGTTCTCTACAGTAATCCCAACTGTAAACACCTGGTTTCTAGTTTTTTTATACTTACAATTAGTTTGATAAAAACGAAAGCTACAAAAAAAGCAAGGCCATAAACGACCATGCGTGACCTGATTAAACCGATGATAAAGGTAATAAAACTTTGGGTATCGTAAATTATAGGAACCCGCAAGGACCCCACATGGTTAGAAGCTAAAGAAAATACACCTAAACAGGCAGAAAACTGAAAAGACAAGCCAGAAAAGAAAATAAAAAGAGTTTGGCGCCATGTGGAGTCGAACTCGGGACCTCGAGATTCAAAAGCGGGAGCGCTAGCCAATCGACCATGGGCGCATTCCTAGGCATTAGTGTGAATGGCGTACAGGAAGCGGTGGGTTTTGGCGCCCGCCAGGAGAGGCCGGGGAGTCGGAGAGGAAATTTTTAAAACATTAAAAAGTTTTCAAAAATCCAAAAACCCCCCAAAAATGAGTCAAAGGATAACGTAAAACCTCTTAAAAGAGGACAGACCTTCACCCTTTACTTCTAAACCCTATAATCGACACCTATATGACCTTTTAGAGCGGTGGAATCTTCCCGGAAGAAGGACTATTGTACTAATACCCATGAAGTAGGAAAGAAGGAAAAAAGAAGGAAGATATCAATCTGTATACATTGGGGAGGAAAAGGAAAAAGGGTACTATACATACACAAACATAAGAGAGGAGGTTGTTGCCAAGTACAACAATTGGAAGGGAAAAAAACTACTAATAATAACGGAGAAGGTGCTTATAATTACGCAAAAAGCAGGGGCGTTTTTGTAATGAGAAAGACAGAGATTTTTATTGCAAAATATTAAGCGTAAAATTTCACACATTTTATTAGTAGATAACTTTTTCCTAGCAATTTTAGCTTTTGAGATATAAGACTTTGAACCAAAAAATAGGGTGTTATCTTCTAAGCGTTATAACATTTGAACCACTAGTGTTATTAAACTCGCGTTTTTTGTATAATGTTAAACATAAAATTTGCTACATTTTGTTATTTGATAAATATTCTCTAGCTTTTTTGGTTTCTGAGATCTGCGCCTTTAAATTTTGCGCGCGCTTTGGGGTAGCGCCATCGCCTCCTTTTTTGGTACCCAAACCTTAAAGGCGCATATCTCAAGAACCAATGAAGTTATTATCATGATTTTACTATCAAAATGTATGACATTTTTTATTCCTTATTTTGCAGTTTATTACAGTTTGTTAGCTTACCTAGTTTTTGAGATATGGTTCTTGAAAATTTGGTATAGCCAGCGCGCGCTATGGGTGAACTTTGCAATGCCGTATCTCGCGAACCAAATAAGCTTGTATTACGGTTTTTCTATCAAATTGTGTGAAATTTTACGCTTTTTGTTAAGAAAGAAACCATAAATTGCTAACTAAAATAGGTTCTGAGATATGTTCCTTTAAAGTTACCCGCATGATAGTTTCTCCGTTTTTAAAAGAAGGTACAAACAAAACACATACAGATACCGTTCGTTTTTTTGCGGAAAAGGAAAAAAGAGGAATTGAAAATTATACAGGAAGAAGAAAGAGATACTTAGTATGTGTAGTTGTCTCGTCACCCCCCTCCCACGGGGTCATGAATGGCAATTAGGAAGAACACGGTGGGTGTTTGGCAAAAAGAAACCCAAGAAGAAAGGAAAAAACGGTGAAGGAACTCAAGAGTTTGGGTAATTGGGGTGTGTATAACCTCTACGGAAGAGAAAAAAGAGTTCGTCAACAAGAGGAGTCGAACCCGGGACCTCGAGATTCAAAAGCGGCGGCGCTAGCCACTCGGTCACGGACGCACTAGCAGCCTATGGTGTGGGGGGCGTATAGGACGGTGCGGGTTGTGGCGGCGACCGGGGGGAGCCCGGAAAGAGGGAGGTGAAACTTTTTGCGTGTTAAAAATTCAAAATTTTCAAAATTCTTGAAAAAGACTTTTCAAAAGGCACACCTTGGGATGGAATTTATATATGTATATGGACGTATCCTGCAGAGAACATGGTCATTAATATGATGACTACTCAAGAAGAAGAAGACCTTAAGGACTTTATATTCTCTTGAAATGGATATACCGACCGGACAAGAGAGGTAAAAAGAGAGAAATTGTGTGTATTAACGAAGAAGGAGGGGAAAGAATTGATGGGATGGAACATGGCTTTTCAAATGAAATCGTATTGGATAGGCGAGAAGGAGGTGATGATAGGGAGAGAAGAAAAATGAAAGGAAATTGGGGGAAAGGGCGAAAGTAAGCATGGTAGCATCCGGAAGATTGAAAATCCAAAGCTTTATATTCTTTTTCAATTTTTTGAAAATCGTATTTTTTCAAAATTGCGCTCCCAAAAATTTTAATTGCCGCGCTCGCCAGGCGCCACAACCCGCACCCTCCTATACGCCCTCCACACCATAGGCTTTTAGTGCGTCCGTGACCGAATGGCTAGCGCAACTGCTTTTGAATCTCGAGGTCCCGGGTTCGATTCCACCTAGTCCTGAACTTGTTAAAAAATTTTTAAGAGCCTTTTTATATGGTTAAAATGATTTTTAAAGGATCAAAAAGGGAAAATGAAGACCTTCTAAGCGAAAATAACTAAAAAAGGGGACGAATATGAAGAAAAAGGAAGAGAGGATGTTTGAAGTGTTTAGTATGTATTTGGTGTAGGTAGAGTGTCTAGGAATAAGGGCAAATCGAATTTATTGAAGTGATGATATACCTTGAGAGGAAAAGGAGAATTAAAAATAAGCTAAAATAAATATGAAAATTTAACATTTTTTTGAAAAATTAAAAAAATTTAGAGTTTAAAAATTCAAATTTTCGACTTTTTAAGGATCTCCAAGAATGCTCACTGAGCATGATCATCCCCAAAAAAAAGTTTCGGATTACAAAAATCCCAAGCCATGGGGGGATAACAAACAAGAAATTTATAAGAAATCGGAAGAATCGGGAACATACAAACAGAAATCAAAACAAAGGTAAACATCTAGAGAGAGAGAAATCTTATGAAAGAAGAAAACGGATTAAAGGCACATGCAGCAAGAAAAAAAACGGAACCCGAAAACGAACACCCAATTCTTCGAATTATATAACCCGAGAATGAATGCGCGTATTGTTTCGGGTCAAGTGGTAAATGGCTTAGTTAGAAAAGGAGGAAACGCCCATAGAAACCCCCTAGAACACAAACAAATTACAAGAAAATTGTGTAAAAAGAAAACAAAAAAGTATAACCCCGGGTGGAGTCGAACTTGGGACCTCTAGATTCAAAACCAGGTGCGCTAGCCAGTAGGCCACGCGCGCAACGTAGATCATCAAGGGTGAAGGGCGTAGAAGAGAGGGGGAGGAAGCGGGGGCGGCGGGGATTGGAAAAGCTGTAAATCAAAAATTTGGGTCATTTGGAAAAGAGGAAACATCTAAATAATTTCCTTGGAAAATTGAAATTTTGGTAAAAGATTGCCGAAAAAGACAGAGGCAGGTGCCGAAAACGGAAAAGTGTCAAAAATTTGATTTTTTGTTGATTTCCCTAAATTTGGACAGCTAGACTAGACAGGAAATTTGCTTTGGAAGGAGAAAATTGAAAGATCAGAAATCCAAATTTTTTGAAACTTCTGAAAATTTCTGAAAAATTGAAAAGCAATTTTTTGAAAAGAATGGAATGGGAAAGTGAAATATCATCTTTACAATTTTTTCCTTTTCTTTTCAAAAAGAAAAAAAAATGAAAATAGAAAAAATTTGGAACTTCCTTATTACAAAAAATTCTAAAATTCTAAAAATTGGAATTTTACTAAAAAATGACGATTTTCTCGGAAATTCGAATTTCCGGAAAATTCTTTTTTTTGCAAAAAAAATGCAAAAAAATTATTTTTAGAATTTTAGAATTTTAGAATTTTAGAATTTTAGAATTTTAGAATTTTAGAATTTTAGAATTTTAGAATTTTAGAATTTTAGAATTTTAGAATTTTAGAATTTTAGAATTTTAGAATTTTAGAATTTTAGAATTTTAGAATTTTAGAACTCTAGAATTTTAGAATTTTAGAATTCTAGAATTCTAGAATTCTAGAATTCTAGAATTCTAGAATTCTAGAATTCTAGAATCTTAGAATTTTAGAATTCTAGAATTTTAGAATTTTAGAATTTTAGAATTTTAGAATTTTAGAACTTTAGAATTTTAGGATTTTAGAATTTTAGAATTTTAGAATTTTAGAATTTTAGAATTTAGAATTTTAGAATTTTAGAATTTTAGGATTTTAGAATTTTAGAATTTTAGAATTTTAGAATTTTAGAATTTTAGAATTTTAGAATTTTAGAATTTTAGAATTTTAGAATTTTAGAATTTTAGAATTTTAGAATTTTAGAATTTTAGAATTTTAGAATTTTAGAATTTTAGAATTTTAGAATTTTAGAATTTTAGAATTTTAGAATTTTAGAATTTTAGAATTTTAGAATTTTAGAATTTTAGAATTTTAGAATTTTAGAATTTTAGAATTTTAGAATTTTAGAATTTTAGAATTTTAGAATTTTAGAATTTTAGAATTTTAGAATTTTAGAATTTTAGAATTTTAGAATTTTAGAATTTTAGAATTTTAGAATTTTAGAATTTTAGAATTTTAGAATTTTAGAATTTTAGAATTTAGAATTTTAGAATTTTAGAATTTTAGAATTTTAGAATTTTAGAATTCTAGAATTTTAGAATTTTAGAATTTTAGAATTAAAAAAAAAGGTCAAAAACGCTTTTAAACAATTTTTTCAAACAAAACAGTTTTTCCGGAAAAAGAAGGAATTGCAATAATCCTTCTTTTCGACCTGATTCTTATTCTTATCCCTTTTTCCTCCTTTCTCTCTCTCTCTCTCTCTCTCTCTCAAGTGGTATGGTCAATTTGTACAACTTTTTTGTAGTTTTGTAAATTTTATAAGAGGCGTCGGTTCAAGTGGGAGCAAAAAGCAGAGATAAGGGAGAATTAGCAGCCGACTTCTACCGCGCCAACTTTAAAGGCGCACATCTCAAAAACTACGGTAGCTGTCAAAATAAAAAATGTAGTTAATCACACAACTGTAGAGCTTAACATTTCACATATTTTGTTATCTAAAACATTTTTGATAGCTGCTCTAGTTTTAGAGATACCCGCCTTTGAAATTGAGATACCAATGCCAGGGGGAGGGGGTCGCTACCTTGAAGCGCGCGCCAACTTTAAAAGCGCATATCTCAATAATCAAGTTAGCTATCAAAAAGTTGCATTTTACAAAAATGTAGAGCATAAAACGTTACATAGTTTGTTAAACAGTTTTGAAAGCTGTTCAAGTTTTAGAGATACGCGCCTTTAAAGTTAACGCATCCATTACGGCGGCCCGTTACCTTAAAGCGCGCGCCAGCTTTAAAGGCACATTGTATCTCAAAAAGTTAAATAGCTATCGAAATTTTGTTAACTATCAAAATATGTGAAAAATTATGTTTTATATTTTTGTAAATTTAATTGTCTGATACCTCGTTTATTTTTTGAGATACGCCTTTGAAGTTGATGAACAGAATCAGGCCGCCGGGGGCGCTAACTAGAAGCGTGAGCAATCTTCACAGGCGCATATCTCTAAAACTACAAAACCTACTGAAAATTGGGAAGAAAAACAACAATATATGTAAAATTTGATGCTCTACATTTCTATAGTTAACAACTTTTTGATAGTTCTTTCAGTTTTTGAAATATGCGCCTTTAAAGATTGCAAGTGCTTAAACGCGACAGTGTAGCTCTAATTTTAAGTGGTGAGTCTGGTCTAGGAAAACTGAAGTTTGCAACAAAAAAAATAGTGGATAAGTTACAAAATCTCAAGACTTGTTTATTCAAACTTTTTGTTTGCTATTACATTTTGCACGTTTCAATGTTGAAATAAGTAGTTGCGGACATCCGGATAGACAGACCTACGCGGTCGGCTGTCAACTTTAAGCACATTTATCTTGGTTCATATGAGACATATCAAAAAATGGTCTACTAACAAAATGTTACTGATATTATGATACACATTTTGTCAGTTGACCATTTTTCGATATCTTTCACAGTAAACGAAATATATGGGCTCAAAGTTGAGGGGCGGGGTATTATATAAGAGAGTTTACGGTAAATGTAATGAAAATTCGATTCTATGATCCTAAGATTCGAAAGTTCGAAAAAATCCGGACAAACAGACAGACAGACCGATTAAGCTAGTGTTGCGCAAAGCTAGATTGTTGCGTGTATATAAGCATTTCTCTGCCTCTCTCTCTCTCTCTCTCTCTCACTAACCCATTTTCGTTCGGCAATGTGTTAATTGGTTAGAACGACGAGAAAGACATACTGCCATTGTGGAAGCATCGGTCGAGAATTGATGAGAAAATGGAGAGAGAAAAGGATTCATGTACTATGGGAAAACATACACAGAAGCGACAAATCACAATTGGGTTTTCGAGAAACAGGAAGAGAATATAGAAGAAGGAGAAGCATGGATCGTTAGACTAACTGAGAAAAAGAAGAAATGAAGATTGGATTTAGAAAAAGTAAGAGGATTAGTTGGAGAAGACCATCTTGGCAGATGGTCTCCAACTAAGCTAGGCGGTTAGTATAATAGTAAGCTATATGTGATGAGGATATAGATAACTTGAAGAAGAAGCTTAATTAGAACTCATGGGTAAAGTCTTGAAGGTACCGTACCACTGAGTTAAAAACTATGGAGGTTGATCTTTGGCATTTGAGTACGGTAGACAAGCGAGAATGTGGGATTTTTGATTTCCTTTGAGTTTCCTACCCAAATTCAGGATTCCAGATTCCGGAGATGTAGATGTCAGGAAATGGAGTTTGAACCACAGATAGCCGATATGTTGGGGATCAGTAGACTTAAATGACTTGTTGAATTTCTCTGAAATTTCGAGTGTATACGAAACAAAAATAGAGCTTTCATTTTGTAGTTGACAATTTTCTTGTGCGATTTCATCCAAATGAGATAAGCCGCTTGAACCCAACCTATTGCTTCTCAAAAAAAGCACTGATCTCACTAGTTCAACTTTGACCACTTTTTTCTCGGTTCCTGTCAAAGATAGCAAAAAGTGATCAACTGATAAAATTTTGCCTTGAAATCAGAAATATTTATCAGTTGAACATTTTTTGATAGCTCAAACAGGAAACGAGATAATTAGGATCAAAAGGGACTTCTCTTTTTTCAAAAAGAAAATTCAAGTATTATTTAAAAGCGTGGTAACAAAAGAGGGGAAAATCTACTTTTTGAATTAATAGGAACCAAAAAACTACGTGAAATGGTTCAGAAGCCCAGGAAAAGTACCATAAAAGAAGAGGGAAGTGGAGGAAAGAATCAGTTCTTCCCTTCTCGGAGCTCCAGGGAGGGGAGGGAGCTCAGGCTGGAGCCAGTGAGTCTTGGGTCCTGGGTCCGGGTCCTGGGTTTATGACCTAGATTTTATTTTTTAGGCCATGACCTAAGAATCGAAATCTATGTCAATAGCTGAAAATTGAAACCTATGTCAATAACTGAAAGTTGAAATCTAGGTCATGACCTGAAAATTGAAATTTACATGACCTAGAAATTGAAATCTAGGTCACGAGCTAAAAATTGAAATATAGGTCATAACCTAAAAATCGAAATCTAGGTCATGAACTACTAATTGAAATCTAGGTCATGACCTAAAAACTGAAATCTAGGTCAGGCTTCAGCTGGAGCTCCCTCCCCTCCCCTCCCCGGAGCCCCGAGAAGGGAAGAACTGATTCTTTCCTCCACTTCCCTCTTCTTTTAATGGTACTTTTCCTGGGCTTCTAAACCATTTCACGTAGTTTTTTTTTGGTTTTCTATACCACGCTTTTAAATAGTAATCGAATTTTCTTTTTGAAAAAAAGACGTCATTTTTGACCCGAATTATCTCGTTACCTGTTTGGGATATCAAAAAATGTTCAACAAATGAAATATTTCTGATATCAAGACAAACATTTTATCAGTTGATCACTTTTTTCTATCTTTTACAGGCACCGAGAAAAAGTGGTCAAAGTTGAACTAGTGAGATCAGTGCTTTTTTTGAGAAGCAATAGGTTGGGTTCAAGCGGCTTATCTCATCTGGATGAAATCGCACAAGAAAGTTGTCAACTAGAAAATTGAAGCTCTATTTTTGTTTAGTCGACTCTCAAAATTTCAGAAAAATTGAACAAGTAATTTAAGTCTACTGATCCCCCAACATATTGGCAATTTGTGACTCAAAATCCGTTTTCCTCAGTTTTCAAAATTTTGAAATTAGACATGTTTTATATCATTTAGAAGCTCTTTTCTAGTTATACACTTTCTATTTGAATTTTTCCAAAAAAAGATATGCACCTTTAAAATCGAGACTACAGAAAATTTGAAATTCAAAATTTAATAAATTAATATGAACACAAAAAGTTGAAATTCGAAAAATTCGAAAAATGTCAAAAAACGAACTTACTGAAAGAAAAGATAAGAACTGGAAATGTGTCTAAAAGGAATCTAGAAACGTTAAAGTCTGAAATTTAAAGAAAGATCCGATTCTGATCTACCAATGGTAGATCAAATGAAAAGATAATAAATCCGATTTCGTTCCGCTTTGAAATTCGATTTATCTTCTTCAAAATGCAATTATTACAGTAAAATATTGGAAAAAATTGTTTCAAAAATATTCTGAAAATTCTAGAAAGAATGAGAAAAAAAACAAACTACAGTAACCTCACTAAATTCTTCATACAATCTAAAAAAAGTATGGTGAGAAGGTCAAAAAATGCCAAGAAAACCTACTAAAAAATTTTACGAACGGAGGGAAAAGGTGAGAAAATCGGTGGGAGAAATAAAAGATAAAAGAGGGATAATAAAAAAAGGTACTTGAAGGAAACTGGGAAAAGTGAGAAATATAATAAAATGTAGTAGTATCGCAGTGCCAGATGTTCAGAAGTAGTTACTAACATCGAAAAAAAGAAAAAACCACAAAGGGGATTGAACCCCGGACCTCGTGCACAATACACAGGTGATTCGTGATTTCTGGCTTGTTTTTTCAGTTTTCTGCCTGTTTAGGTGTATTTTCTTTAGCTTCTAACCATGTGGGGTCCTTGCGGGTTCCTATAATTTACGATACCCAAAGTTTTATTACCTTTATCATCGGTTTAATCAGGTCACGCATGGTCGTTTATGGCCTTGCTTTTTTTGTAGCTTTCGTTTTTATCAAACTAATTGTAAGTATAAAAAAACTAGAAACCAGGTGTTTACAGTTGGGATTACTGTAGAGAACTGTTAGTTTTAAAATGATCTCTATATCTATTTCCCTAGGGGTAGAAAAGAGAGTTTATTTAGTTTCTCTTGGTATTTGTGTCTAATCCTAAAACATGAGTTGAAAAGAAATAATAAAAATTTTGGTTTCTTTTTTGAAATTTTTGAAATTTTAAAAATTTTTTGAAAATGTTGGATTTTTCAAATTGCCTCCTCTTCCTCGCCCTCTCCTCGCCAAAGTGCGCCCCCCTCTACGCTTTTCACACAATTGTGTTCAACTTGCGCGCGTGGCCTACTGGCTACACAGGTGATTCGTGATTTACCAATTACAGATGAAGAGCTATAAACGACCCAATTACTCACCTGCCGCGAACTAGTGGTTCTACAATTGACCATTCGCGAGCAAAATGCGTATCTTACTAACTGACCCTATAAAAGGTCCACAATTGAACAATCGCAAAGATATTCTTGTTTTTTATTTTCCTAACTTCTTTTTCTTATTTTGGATACTTTACTTCTTTTTTCGCCGTTTTCTTTGCAGTTTTTGTTCGGAATCTATTAATTAACATATAATACTATACTAGAATACTGTATAACCATGAATGTATCGTTTTGTTTGCAGAAAAATAGAGAAAATTGCCGGAAGACAAAAGTCGGAAGCAAGAAGCCGAAATTTCGAAAAACTCTGGAAGAAGCATTGATTCTGTACTTTCAAAGAAGCGTCCAGTAAATCCGAATTTTTAATCTAATTTTTACAGTGTGCCAGAAAATCTCAATTTTCCTGTATGTCGACTGGACACTCTGGAAAAATGCAACTGAGAATGAGGAAGGAAAAAGTTCTGGAATAGTGGGTAAATTTGAAAACGAATATCAGAAAAAAAAGTTGATTTCAGACGGAAGTGTTAAGTTTGCGGATTTCGAAAAAAATTTTCAGTTGATAACTTGTGTCAGAGGTATAGTACAAAAAGAATTGGAAGCTTAAAATCTAGATAATTTATTTCAGTTACTTCGAAACAACAATCAACGTCATCTTCTTCTGCTCATCGTCATCGACTGAAGGAAAAATGGACAAAACGAGAAGCTCCGATGCCGTTTCAGCCAGTTCGACAACAGCGGAAGAGAATAATATAACTTTTAATTGATTGTTTTTTCGCTTTTCATTGTTTTTTCTGTGTAATAAACAATTTTTAGCAGCTGCTAGCTTCCAGTTTCGAAACAATATACCGTAAAACCTCTAATAGAACGACACCCGGATCGTCCACTTTGATCCTATATATCTCATTTTCTGTGAAAGATATCAAAAAGTGGCTAACTGGTAAAATGT
>NC_013490.2:3418668-3435953 GCF_000004555.2 Caenorhabditis briggsae
TATCTTTCACAGAAAATGAGATATATAGGCTCAAAGTGGACGATCCGGGTGTCGTTCTATTAGAGGTTTTACGGTATGTGCCAATTATTGCTCTCGCGACAAGCCAATTGTAGGAGATTTGCTCGCGATAGGCCGAATATTGGTCGTTTGCGGTGGCGCGTTCGCGATTGGTCTGTAAATGGCCTGCGGCAGGCATGTTCCGATGTACCCATGGCGACTTTCCGCGAACAATATTTCACCTATTATAGACGCTGCGCGAATCACCTGTGTAACGCACACCACATCCCCGAAACCACGCAGCCCACTTTGGTCTATGCGTCGGAAGGTGGATAAGTGTGTGCCGCTTTTGAAGCTCTAATGGGAGGGGGGAGAGGGGCCGGTGGGAATTTTCAAAAAATGCAAAAGTTTGAAATTCTGAATTCTTCAGAATTCTGAGAATTCAGAAGTTCTAACTAACAAAGCAAGAAGAAAACAGGGAAAAAGGAAAATGCCGTTTCCTCAAATTAGGCAACTTTTCCTCACTTTCTTTTGTCCCCAAGTTCTTATCAGAACACCCCCAAATCATTAGAATTATAGTGATTTGGGTAAAAGGAATAAAGAACGAATTCAGAAGACGTGAAGGGGACGTCTTCTGAGAAAGGAAAAGAAGAGATAAGAATCAGATGGCAAAACGAAGGATTAGCAATTTGAAGAGGAAAAGTGCAAAGAAGAAGATTAGAGGCAATATGGAGTTTTAAAAGTTTGAAAAAGGAGACATCTTGCCATTTTGGCATTTTGAAGCATGAAAAACTATTCAGAAACCAGAAAAAAAACCTTCGAAAATCACTAAAAGAAACTCAAAAATAGTAGTTTTCGAAAAGTTGTGCCGTATGGCTCAGTGGGTTTTGGCACCAAAAGCTATGGTCCACAAGGCCAAAAGTTCAATTTCTTCTGGGTGCAAAACTTTTTAATTTTTGTGTGGACCTCGAAAATCGCAGTTTTAGGCTCATTTGAGGTGTGAAACGGACAATTTTAGAGTTTTTTTTTCTAATTTCAAAAAATTAAAATTTTTCAGACTTGAATTTTTGGCTGCAAATAGCTATTTTGGCATTTCTATTCATAAAAAAACAATTTTTAACCACAAAAAACGTTTGGAAACCACTAAAAAAACTCAAAAACGACCATTTTCGATAAGTGTGTCAAGTGGCTCAGTGGGTCTTGGCACCAAAATTCTACGGTCCACAAGGGCAAAAGTTCAATTCCTTCTGGCGTCAAAGCTTTTTTATTTTGGTGTGGACCTCGAAAATCGCAGTTTTAGGCTCTTTCAAAATGTAGAAAGTACTGTTTTAGAAAAAAATGTTTTTTTTTTAATTCCAAAATTTTCGAACTTTTCTCCTTCCTAAAGTAACCAGTCTCCTAAGAAAGAGACAGATTGTCTACTTCAAAGTGAGAAGATTTCGAAAAAAAAAGAGAGAATTCCAACTTTCTCTCTCTTCATGTTATATACAAAATGGATATATAGTTTCCATTCCATTAGCTTCAAAAAGCCTGAAAAAAAAGACTTGGAAGGAATTTTCTGTGTGTTTTCTGGCGGAAAGGTCAAATTAGACTAGATGTGTTTAGCTAGAGGTTGCTGTAGGCTTGTCGGACCAAAGAAATGGCCAAAAACGGGTAAAAAAGTCCCGGACCATAACTTCTTCCAAACTTTGAATTTTTTACTGAACTAAAATGAGTTTCAAGAACTTTAAATGTTCTACAAAATGATATAACTTTCAAATTTGTAGCTTAACTACGTAAAAAGTTATAAGCCAAAAACATTGAGCTACACGGTCGACTACCACCCTGACGGTCCTATTGGTGGCCTAGAAAACCCAAGAAAAAACTAGACCACGACACCATCTAGGGTGGTCGTATTTTCCTTATGCAAATATTAGTAATCATGCATACATGAATTTTGCCCTCTTATTCCAATTCACTAACAATAATTCTAATTCTCTTCTCAAGTGATTCTTCAAGGTTATGCCTTATGGGGAGGGGTTCTGTACGAAAGTGGGTAAAAGTAAATGTGAAATAGTTCGAAACAGAGGAAAAAAAATACAAAAAATAGTTTTAGAAAGTTATCAGAAAAACGTTTTCCATAAAATATGCTCAAAAAACGAAACATACCGTAACCCGATAGTGTTGCTCAGGTGGTAAGAGCCGACACTCTAACTTTGACCCTATTTTTCTCGGTTACTGTAAGAGATATCGAAAAGTTGTCAGCTAATAAAATGTTACTGATATTATGATGAACATTTTATTAGTTTACAACTTTTTCATATCTGTTACAGTAACCGAGATAAATTGGATGGAAGTTATGGGTGGGTCGGCAGCGGGCCATGTCGGGCATGCGGCAGCATTCGACTACCAAACTTTGACTCAATTTATCTTGGTTACTATAGAAGATATTAAAAAGTAGCCAATTGATAAAATGTTACTGATAAAATAATAAATAATTTATCAGTTGACAATTTTAAATTTTTTTCCAGTAACCAAGATAAATTGAATCAAAGTTGAAAGTCTGGGAGGCCAGGGGAGTTCAAAGGCGCAAGGACCCCATTCGAAGGGACATAGTCGCATGGTATATCATTTTGAAGCTACTGATAAGGACAACAAGAATATCTCCATGAAATGCAAAAAAGATAAAAATCAAGAAGTTAGAATGGTCCGAAACCTCAAAATTGTTCAGCAAAATTAGTGGGAATTGAACAATTAAAAGAATTGGACCCAGAAAAGTCTTCAAGAGATCTTTAAAGTCCTACACGGTCAAAAAATGTTTTTTCCCTCATTTTTATTTGTTTCCTTCTGCTTCATCGAGCATATAATACGGTACATACCCCCCGAATAACCTCTCCTCCTCCTAACCTAATTACCCTTGGCTACTAATTAGTATAGGATAATTACTGTAGAAGAAGAAATAAAAAGAAAGTGGTGTAGATTACTGAGAACACATGTGAATGGAAAAAAAAACACAAAAAATGTTATTGTAACGGTTTTTTGTGTTTGTGTCAATCGAGAATACCAGGGGGATTAACCTTCCCATAATCCCTATATGTTTGGGTTTTTATGTAATCCTAAAAGGGAAAAAATAAAGGTTGCTTTGAAAATGGACGTATTGTTACAAATCAAATATAGAGCTACATTTTTGTATTTTACAACTTTTTTCTAGCTACCGTAGTTTTTGTGATATGCGCCGTTAAAATTCGGATGCGCTGAACAGGGGAGCTCCTAACTTTAAAGGTGCATAACTCAAAAACTACAGTAGCTAGTGGAAAATTGTTAAATATTAAAATATAGATCTATTTTTGCTTGACATTCCGTCAGTAAACAATATTTTTAAGCTACTGTAGTCAGAAAAGAAGAAAGCCGGTGTGACTAAGAATGGTAATGTTTCATGAACTCTTTTTTCGGTTATTTCAGATTTTTAATAAAATTCTAGATGTGCTTGACAAATACATGACCGCTGTCTATGGATGCAGCATTCCAATGCTTCTTCTTACACTCCTGGTCACATTGCTCATTTTTCGAATTGCATTTTACTACTATAAAAATCGCTGAAACTTTATATTCAATTTTTTAATCAATAATAAACTATTTTAATCTCCTGTTTTATTTTTTTTTCCGTTGATGTTGCACTTGCCGAAAAATAGGTTCGAGATAAACAAAAACTGGCAACTTTGGTGTTTAAAAAACTCAATTTCTGTCTATCTGATCTGAAATTTTCAAAGATTATAGAATATTTCTAGAACTCTATTTTCATAGTTCACAACATTTTTAAAGTACCGTAGTTCTAGAGATATGCGCCTTTAAAGTTAGGATGCGGTATTCTAAACATGTGAACTCCGCTGCGCACTCCTACTTTAAAGGCGCATAGCTCAAAAACTACGATACCTAGAAAAGTTGTAAACTATAAAAATATTGATCTAGATTTGTTCTATAATCTCCTAAAGTTTCAGACCGATTGGGAAAAGTTCTAATAACTTTTACAGGACAAAAGAGCATTTAAGCGTTTTTAATTTATTATTTACTACATTGAAAATTGAGTTTCAGCGATTTTTTTAGTAGTAGAACGTCATCCGAAAAATGAGGAGAGTGACCAGAATTGTAAGAAGAAGCATGGGAACGCTGCATCTATAATAACTGGTCTCGAGTTTGTGAAAAACCTCATAACCTTCTGTAAAAATGGAAACTAAGACGTCTTCACATGTCTAAACTCATTACTATCTTCGTAACTTTGGCCTCTTCCAGCTGCCACTTCATCAAATGCATTTTTAGCTTTTGACATGCCAACGGCAAATTGAATGATGTAGACAAAGATGTAGATGCTGAAAGCAATCTGAAATAACAAAGAAACTTCGAAAAGTTAATTTTAAAGGAGCAGGAACGCTATCGGGATTTTTTGGGGCGAGAGTATGGATATTTTCCAATTTTTGAAAACAGTCAAATTCTTAACCAAAGAAATTGACATAGAATTTTCTACAGTTCAATTTCTGCTTGACGTCTTTAGCTCCATTTTGAAGCGAGCTCTTGAAGATTCCGAAAGACTCAGAGAAGCTGGAGTGTCTGCTTTTCTTAGTATCTCTTTCATAATCAAAAACAACCTAGAAACGTGATTTATGACGAGTTTTAAAGGTGAAAAATCGGAAAAAATACCCAGTAACACAAGTGAATTGCAAAACTGATGATATTCGAGAAGTACTCGGGAAGGAAGATGATCAATCCAATCGACAGTGTCGAGGACACGGACCAGACAAAATAATCCCACATGAGTGGAAAAGTTATCCACAGAACGATTGATAATATAACGATAAGAACGGACATTCCAGCCATGTAGTAAATTGTTGGAAATAAGAGAAGGACCTCCATCGGTTCGGCGGCAAATTCAAATCCTGCTCGTTTTCGTTGCTCATCGCTCTTCGTCCATACTTCTGAATCCTTTTCAGGTCTCATCTCCGCGGAACAAAACGCTTTGAAGCGCTCCGCGGAACAAAACGCTTGAACCGCTTGCAGCTCAAACTATTAGCTGATGTAAGCGTGATCTGGGATTACTGTAATTTCCTTAAATTACCTTGTTGATTCAATAGATGCAAGTGCAGTCGACTTTTCAAAACTGAAATCTTTTCAAGATCTCGCTGATCAGCTCAACGTGGAACTAGTTTTTCTGCTAGATTTTTTTGGAAGAAACCACGAAAATTGAAAAAAAATGTGTCAAACGCCAAACTTTTTTCTTAACACTCTGCATAGCTCAAAAACTACGGTAGTTGGAAAAACCTTGAAGCCTGTAATAGAAGGAATGAATTTTTTGAATTTGAACCTATATAACTCCGTTCCTGTAAAAGATTTGAAAAAGTTGTCAACTGATAAAATGTTTTTCATGATATCAGTAACATTTTATTAATTAGCAATTTTTTGATATCTCCTACAGTAACCGAGAAAAATTTGGTTAAACTTGAAAAGTTGGCGTTTTCATGCATCGTCTGACTGCCTCTTAACTTTGACCCACTCGGTAAATGTGGGCAACTTCTTCCCCAACTTTGGGCAGCTATTGTCCTAACTCCAGGCAACTTCTAGCATTTCATAGGTCAAACGCTGCCCAGCTTTAGGAGAGCTTCTACCCAGCGTTTGCCCACTTGTAGACAGCCCGCTCTGGCCCCTTCCCTTCCCGCTGTTCCCCTTCTTCCAGAATGTAAATGCGGGGGTCGTAATCAGCAACATGTGATACTGCATATTCAACGTCTGAATTACATACAGTTACAGACAACGCGTCTACAAAACTTTCGCTTCTACAACGCTTACAAATTTGAACTGAAACTAACTGAAGATGTCCATCGTCGGCTCGTTTGCGTCTTCAGGACCACTACTCTCAAACGCTTCATCCTCTTCCATTACATCGTCCTTTAAATCGTTCGTAATTGGGTTGTCATAAATTTCTTCTTTTTCAAGTTGACTGTTCCGTTTCGTCGGAGGTTCTAAAATTGAGTCAATGTGAGCCTTAATTTAGAAAAAAAATCATACCTCCTGGGTGGGATACTTCTGATGGGATTTCGTAGATTTCTCCTCTTGCCATCTGATATTCCATCTCTTAAAATGAAACATGGCAAAACTCATCCTTTTCTATGCTCACCAATGGCTTCCCGTTTTTTGTTCGCTTCACCCGATTCCACTCATCGATGACACTAATCGATGACACCTACTGTTCTCTCGTTGAAAACTGATAAAAGGATAAGAAACTGACAGTATTTGAAAAAAATTCAGAGATAATCGTAAGCAAATTCATAGAAAACGTATGAAAAATATGTTTAAAACTTATAACCGTAAAAAATGTTGCATCATCGCAACCTTCTGAGCTTCTGCCCAGCGTCTGCCCAGCCGTTGCCTTTCTGCACGCCGTTGGACTATTGCTCAACTTCTGCCCAGCCTTGGATCAAAGTCTGCCGGTCTTCACCTAACTTCTGCCCCAAAGTTGCCCACATTTACCGAGCAGTTAATCTCAACTCCTGTAACAGATATCGAAAAGTGGTCAACTGACAAAATAATCATCATAATGTCAGTAACATCTTATCAGTTGACACATTATCTTTATTAGGTTATGTGAACTTCGTTTTTTGCCAAGTACTGTGTTTAAAAAAAAACAAATAAAAGGATAGATTGTAAACTTAATAATTTATTCACAAAAAACAACAATCAAAATTCAGCGATTTTTGTAGCAATAAAATGTCATTCGAAAAATGAGAAGAGCGACCAGAAGCGTAAGCAGAAGCATGGTAATAGTGATTCCAAAGAAAGGGGTCAACCATCTGTTTACTGTAAGATGAAACTTAAAAGCTGCAAATATCTTAATTTATTACCTTCTGCTACAACTGGGGCGCCATCTCCTACAATTTCTGCAAGTGAGTCTCTGACGTTTGATATTCGAACACCATAAACAATGATTATAACCACGTTATAGATGAAGAAAGAAATCTGAAAGAACGAAAACTTTAAAAAGGTAATTTTATAAGAAGAGGGGGACTCAAAACAAATGAAGTTCTTGAAGTTTCGGTCATGTAAGCCCCTCGAGGATTAGAACTTTCCAGCTCATCTACATTGAGCTCATTTATATGGATTCCTGTGAAATTTTTCAAAATTTAGACGACTGATAAAATGTTACTGACAGTATGGTAAATAATTTATCAGTTGACAGGTTTTTGATATCTCTCAAAAGAATCGAGATAATTGAGCTCAAAGTTGTAGAGGAAATACGGTAATTACCCAGAAACAAAAGTGAACTGCAATGTTGTAGAAATTTGTGAAGTATTCAGGAAAAATATCATTAATCCAATCCATAAAGCAGAGAACATGGACCAGGCGAAATATTGCCAGAAATATTTGAGAACAACCCATAAGACAATTGATAAAATGACAATGATAACTGCCATCCCAACCATGTAGTAAATTGCTGGTAAGAAGAGAATGATCTCTTTCGGATCGGCGGCAAATTCAAACCCTGCTCTTTTCCGTTTCTCATCGCTTTTCGTACATGTTTCTGAATCTGTTCCAGATCTCACCTGGAAAAATATTGTTTTTTGGGGGATTACTGTAATTACCTTGGAGAATAAAACCATACTTAACAGGCCAGTGCCCACAAGCCTGGTCGGGCGGACCGGGCCGAGCCAAGGACTTCCAGAGCCCGGCTCAGCCAGGGCCAAGCTCGGCCAGGCTTGTGGGCCGGGCCCTAGCCTGTTAAGTATGGTTTTATTATGTTGTAGTTTTATTCTACACAGTTTTATTTGCGAGTACCGCCGAGGAAAAGGGTCCGAGTCCGGTGGTCGGCAACTTTCTTTTTTTGGGTTAATGTAACATTTTAAAGCACTTTTTATACATTTTTTGCTTAAAGTGTAAACCCAAACAATCACTGACCAGTACATCGTATGATAATAGAACCCTTATTGACCCCGAACGATAGAAATATCGTGGAACAGTGAGAGAGTGTTAGAGAAAAAGAAAAATGATAAGATAATTTTTGGGTGATAAGATTCTGATGTTCGATGTGCTCCCTACTTCATTCATTTTGTTTATTATTAGTACTAGTCACAATAGTAGTAATAGGATTATTAATTTTTAGAATTTTAGAATTTTAGAATTTTAGAATTTCAGAATTTTAGAACTTTAGAATTTTAGAATTTTAGAATTTTAGAATTTTAGAATTTTGGAATTTTAGAATTTCAGAATTTTAGAATTTCAGAATTTTAGAATTTTGGAATTTTAGAATATTGGAATTTTTGAGTTTCGGAATTTTAGAATTTTCGAATTTCTCAATTTCTCAATTTCTCAATTTCCTGGATTTTCTCAATTTCCTGGAATTTTTCAATTTCTGTATTTTTGCATGCTGGAATTCTGGAATTCTGGAATATTGGAATTCTGGAATTCTAGAATTCTAGAATTCTAGAATTCTAGAATTCTGAATTTCTGACTACTCAAAAATTTTGCTGAAAATTTAATTTTCAGAAAAATCATGATGCTGGCCGAAATGATGACTAGCGATCATCTGGAATTGCTGAAAAATCAAGAACCTCGAATTCCGCACATATTTCCAGAGGGGTGAGTTTTTTCTGAAATTTTCAGTACTTTCCTTGTAATTTTATCACAAAAATTGCAGAATAAATCTCTACTGGTCCTCGCTAAACGTTACTGGTCCTGAAACGAAATCCACAAACTTTCTAGAAAAATTTCGAAATAATGGATCAAAAAAACGAGTAAAAGAGATATTACATAACGTTTCTGGAATGGCTGAATCTGGAAAGTTATTAGCGATAATGGGAAGTAGCGGGGCTGGAAAAACTACACTTTTGAACGTTTTAACATCGAGGAGTTTGACAAATTTGGATGTTCAAGGATCCATTTTGATTGATGGGAAACGAGCGAATAGATGGAAAATTCGAGAGGTAAGAATTTTTTTTGAATTTTTGGCAAATTTGGAAAAAATGTTTCTGATTATGAAATATATATTTTTTTTTCAAAAACTCCTTTTTTATAACCTCCAGAAGCGCACGAGAGGGCGAGGAACGGGCGGTTTTGTATACGACAAGTTGCTCGCCTTTCCTTATTGGCTGTCGTGGTGTAGTGGCTAGTGCTTTATGTTTTTGCCCACGAGGTCCGGGGTTCGAGACCGGTGGGCGACAACTTTCTTTTTATTATTTTTTGAACATGTTCAAGAATTATTAAAGACATTTTTTTGGTTTTTTTGGGATTCAGAAACCCAAAAAGTTCAAAATTTTATGATTTTTGATCTAAATTTTTCGAAAGATTCTAAAATTCTGAAATTCCAATTTCCAGATGTCCGCATTTGTCCAGCAACACGATATGTTTGTTGGAACAATGACTGCTCGTGAGCATCTTCAATTCATGGCACGCCTTCGGATGGGTTCAGAATACTATTCAGAAGAAGAACGAGAATCTCGTGTGGACCAGGTTCTAACCCAAATGGGACTACAAAAGTGTGCAGATACAGTAATCGGAATTCCAAATCAATTGAAGGACTCTCATGTGGAGAGAAGAAGAGATTATCGTTTGCTTCTGAGATTCTGACATGTCCAAAAATTCTATTTTGTGATGAACCGACGTCTGGATTGGATGCTTTCATGGCTGGTACTGTTTTTAAAGGCACATATCTCAAAAACTACAGTAGCTACCAAATAAGGTGTCAATTAATAAAATTTAAAAAAACTGCATATTTTGATAATTGCAAAACGTCTATTAGCTTCGTCCATTTTGTAGATATGCGTCTTTAAAGTTGGCGCGCGCCAAACATTGGGCGGTGAAGGCCGGCTACCTTTCTTTAAAGGCGCATAACTCAAAAACCAAGTAAGCTATCAAAAAGTAGCAAATTGCAAAAATATAGAGCATAACATTTCACACATTTTGTTAGTTAAAAATAGTTTGCTATCAGTTCTGGTTCTTGAGATACATATAACGCTTTAAAGATAGCACGTCTTTCTGCAAAAGTGGAGACGCAGAGAAACGAGAGAGCTCTCGCTTCTCTTCGTCTATGCCAGCTCTCATCTCACAACACTTTGTTCAGGTCACGTCGTCCAGGCTCTTCGAAATCTTGCGGATTACGGTATGACCGTAATCATCACAATTCATCAGCCAAGTAGTCAAGTGTACTCGTTGTTCCACAAGTGAGAACATTTTTGGATAACTGTACTTTCTAAAGTAACCCTAAAATTTTCAGCGTTTGTCTAATGGCGTGTGGTCGTGTGATCTACCTGGGTCCTGGGGATCAAGCGGTGCCACTTTTTGAAAAATGCGGATTCCCATGCCCCTCCTACTATAACCCGGCCGATCATTTGATAAGGACATTGGCAGTAATTGATAGTGATAGAGCAACATCGATGAAAACGATTTCGGTAAGGATTAAAGATGCAGAGACGCAGAGAAGCGAGAGTGATCTCCTTTCTCTGCGTCTCCTCCCTTCCATGCTGCTTGGAAGGAGCGCTACCTTTAAAGACGCATAACGCAAGAATGGTGCCACCAATCAAAAAGTTGTAAATTGCAAAAATGTGTAAAACTTTATGTTCTACAGTTGTGCAGTTATTAACTTTTTAATGGCTTAAGCCGTTTTTGAGATATGCGTCGTTAAAGTTAAAACACTTCGAATGAAGTGTTTTAACTTTAACGACGGTGCTACCTCAAAGCGCACGCCAACTTTAAGGACGCATAACTCAAGAATGGTAAAAGCTATCAAAAAGTTGTAAATTGTCAAAATTGTATGTTTTATATTTTTGCAATGTAAAACTTTTGGATGAATTGCTTGCTTTTTGAGATATGCGCCTTTAAAGTTAGGGTGTCCAGAAAAGGTTAGGGGCTACACCGATGCGCGCTTTCTTCAAAGGTGCATATCTCACAAACCGTGATAGCTATCAAAAAGTTGTAAACTATGAAAATGTGTAGTTCCCAACATTTTCCAGAAAATTCGCCAAGGATTCCTGTCCACAGACCTTGGTCAATCCGTTCTAGCCATTGGAAATGCCAACAAACTCCGTGCCGCCTCTTTCGCTACAAGTAGTGACACTTCGGAGAAAACCAAGACATTTTTTAATCAGGAGTGAGTTTTTTTCTTTTTTTTAGGTGAAAAATCTGGAATTTTCAGCTACAATGCTTCATTTTTCATACAGTTCAAAGTCTTGTTCTGGCGGTCGTGGCTTACAGTAATCCGGGATCCGAATTTGTTGTCGGTCAGATTGTTGCAGATTATTGTGAGTTTTCGAGATCCTTCTTATGCAAAAATATAGAACATAAAATTTTACACATTTTGTTAGTTGCAATTTTTCTGATAGCTTTTATCGTTTTCGCGTTATGCGCCTTTAAGTTAAGGAGCATACAAGAGAAGATAGGTCAACTCTATCAAAAATGAACAAACTGCAAAAATGTAGAGCATAAAATTTTCCAAATTTCATTATAAATTTTTTTTTTGATATCTGTTACGGGTCGGGAGTATATAACGCTTTGAAGATAACGCTTCTTCTTTTAGACGCACAGAAACGAGAGCGCTCTCGCTTCTCTGCGTTTCTCCCTCGAAAGGAGCCGCGCTATCTTCAAACGCTCATAACTCTTGCCCTATAACAGCTAACATAAAATGTCCAACTAACAAAATATGTAAAACGTTATGTTTTACATTTTTGTAGTTATCAAATTTTTGATAGCTTGTTTGGTTTTGGAGATATGCGCCTTTAAAATAAGGGCACACAGACCGGAAGCTACCAGCAGCGCGCGCCAACTACAAAGGTGCATAACTCTTGACCCATAGCAGTTATTTTCAACATTGCAACAAATAAAATGTGTAAAATTCTTTGCTCTACATTTTCGTAGTTAACAACTTTTTACTATAACTTATCGTTTTTCAGATAACTGCACTTATCACTGGCCTAGTCTTCTTTCAAACCCCAATCACGCCAGCCACCATAATTTCGATTAATGGAATTATGTTCAATCATATTAGAAATATGAATTTCATGCTACAGTTTCCAAATGTGCCGGTGAGAGACTTTTAGGGAATTTTTGGCGCCAAAAAACGAAAATTCAAAATCCAAAAAAATTTAGGTCATCACCGCGGAACTTCCAATTGTTTTTCGAGAAAATGCTAATGGAGTTTATAGGACTAGTGCCTATTTTCTGGCAAAAAATTTCGCAGAATTACCCCAATACATTATTCTGCCGATTTTATACAACACAATTGTTTACTGGTTTTCTGGGCTCTTCCCGAATTTTTGGAATTTCTGTTTTGCGAGTTTAGTGACGATTTTGATCACGAATGTTGCTATTTCAATATGTAAGTCTTCTTTCAATATATTTTTTGGAAAATTCTAGAAAATTCTGAATCATACTAGAGATTCTTCCTAGCTTATTTTAGCTTATTTAAGCCTATTTTTTCAGCATACGCCGTCGCAACAATTTTCGCCAACACAGATGTCGCCATGACCGTACTTCCAATTTTCGTGGTCCCGATTATGGCATTCGGAGGATTTTTCATCACTTTCGATGCAATTCCATCATATTTTACATGGTTATCTTCGTTATCCTACTTTAAGTGAGTACTGTAGCTCAAAAGGGGGACCCAACTTTAAAGGCACACATCTTCAAAAATACGGTAGCTAGAAAAAAAAGATTCAATCGCAAAAATGTAGAACAAAAACGTTTACTCATTTTATAGGTTGAAACATTTTTGATAGCTATTACGGGTCGGGAGATATAGCGATTAAAAGTTGGCGCGCACGCTATTTGAGAGAAGGGTCAGTGCGCGGTACCTTTAAAGGCGCATAACTCAAAAACTACAGTAGCTAAAGAATGGATAAATTAAAAAAATATAGCGCATAAAATTATACACATTTTGTTAGTGGAAAACTTTTGAATTGCTCTTTTCGTTTTTGAAATATGCGCTTTTAAAGTTGGCACGCTGTTTTGAAAGACTGGAGCCCAATAGCGCGTTCACAAACTTTAAAGACGCATAGCTTTAAAACTATGGTAGCTAAAAAAGTGTTCTATTACAAAATTACTCACCTAAAAATTTTACATATTTATCAGTTAAAAACTTTTGGATAGCTATTACCTATTTTAAGTTATGCGCCTTTAAAGTTAGCACGCGTTCTAAACGAGATGAGAGAGAGGAAGGGCCTATTAGCGCGCACCAACTTTAAAAGAACCTAGCTCAAAAACTATGATACCTACTTAAACAGTGTGTACAATAAAAATGTAGAGCATAAAATGTGAAACATTTTGTTAGTGAAAAGTGTTTTGATAGCTAGTACCTATTTTAAGTTATGCGCCTTTAAAGTTGGCGAGCGCTCCAGGGTAGCAGCGTTGTGCTCGTTCTGGGTGCCAACATTTAAAAACGCTTCACAATCTCTAGAGCTATCAAAAAATAACTATGAAAATGGAGAGCATAAAATTTCACACATTTTGCCAGTTGAAAGTTTTTTGAAAGCTCTAGAAGCATCTAGAAGGGAGACACAGAGAAGCTAGAGCGCTCTCGCTTCTCTGCGTCTCATCCCTGCCTCATCTTCAAACGTCTCTATCTCGCGATCCGTAATAGCTATCAAAAGTTGAAAAACACCAAAATGTGTAAAATATGACACTCTACATTTTTGTAGTTGACAATTTTTTTCTAGATACTGTAGTTTTTGAGCTATCCTACTCTAAAATAGACCGCATTCTCAGATACGGCTACGAAGCATTGGCAATCAACGAATGGGAATCAGTTACAGTAATTCCTGAATGTCTAAACAGTACAGTAACGGCGTTTGCACTGAATGGATGTCCCAAAAATGGCTATGAAGTTTTGGAATCGGTAAGAAATCCTTAAAAATTCAAGTTTCTTTTTAATTTTCCAATTCTTTTTTCAGATCGATTTCTCAGCGTACCATAAGTGGTTCAACATCTCCATTCTTTTTGTAATGTTCATTGGAATTCGAATTATAGCTTTTGTGGCACTTTTGATTCGTTCTTATATGAATGCCTAATTAATAACCCCTTAATTGGGGGCAATTATGTTAATTATTGTTTTCTTTTGTTGCAATTTTTGAATAAATTATTTTATTAGCTTCAAAACGCACTATAAATCGAGTTTGTAGGTCGCTTATGAGGGGAGACAAAGACATGCAGAGCACTTTAGCTTCTCTGCGTCTCTCGGAAACTTCAAAGATGCATAACTCGCTTCAAAATTGAGCTAGAAATTTCAAACAAAAATTAAAATGTAGAAAATTTTAAGAGAATTAATTTGATATTAAATTAAATTACTTTTGAATATTGAAAATGTCGAAATCTGCCTCAAAACAAGACATATCTTATCTCGCTTTGAAATCGAGTCCGAAGCTTGCAGCTTAATCTAGCTTTCTGTCACAGATATATAAAAAAGCTTTCAACTGATAAAATGTTTTTCATAATATCGCAAACATTTTTCTAGTTAATTGATTTTTGATATCTCTCAAAGGAGCCAAGATAATTTAGCTCAGAATGCGAGCTCGATTTCGAAGTGAGGGGTTGTCATGTTTCAAAGAAGATTTCGCCTTTTTCGATATTCAAAAACAGTCAAATTTAAAACCAAACAAATGATCTTGAAATTTCCTACATTTCAGTTTTTGTTAGACATTTCTAGCTCAATTGAGAAGCGAGTTATGAGCCTTTAAAGACTTTGAGAGGCGCAGAGAAGTTAGAGTGTCTGCTTGTCTGCGTTTCCCTCTTATAGCTTGCTTCATTGACATCCTAGAAATTCGATTTATAGCGCATTTTGAAGCTAATGAAATGATTAATTCAAAAATTGCAAAAATATTAACAATACAAAAATTCGAAATATTGTTTTCCCTTGATCGGCCCTAGCTCGCAAAATAGAAGATGTCATGTTTCCACTGAAATTTCAAATTCTTTCGATTTTCGAAAACAATCAAATTAATAGTAAAAAGGAATCCTTTTGAAATTTTCTACATTTTAGTTTTTGTTTGACATCTCTAGCTCAATTTTGAAGTGAGTTATGCGCCTTTGAAGATTCTAAGAGGCGCAGAGAAGCTAGAGTGTCTGCTTGTCTTCGTCTCCCTCCTGTTCACCTCCAGCCAATTTCCGCTCATAACATGTCCATATTCATCATGTCTGTCTTCACCTCACCTACACACCTAAACCCATAATCCTAGCTGTTCCCTTTTCCTTTTCATCCTACTACTGTCCCCCTATACTTTAGTATATGACCAGACGGAGGGTCGAAAGGGGGGCAATTAAGTGTTCACTCTCTCCTACCTTCTCTCTCTCTCTCTCTCTCTCTCTCTCTCTCTCTCTCTCTCTCTTTCTCTCTCTCTCCCTTTTTTCCTGGTCGTCATGGTGCATTCGGAGCACCGGAACACCCGTGTGCTCCGCTTTTGGGCCGTTTTGAAGGAGCACCCACTTCATATTTTATATTTTTCATCTTCTTCTCTAGTTTTGAAGGATTTCTAGCATTTTTATTCTAGAAAATTAGAATTTCTGAGACGCCGATTTTCAAGATTAAAAGTTCAGAAATTTGAAACTTCTAAGAATTGCTACTTCTTTGAGTTTTTAGCAAAAAAAAAGCGAATATCATATTCTAAAAAAAAAAGCGAATATCATATAGCGAATATCATGTTCCGCAAAATGATATGTATTCTATAAAAATGATACCAGTATTTTTTTTCTTATCATTTCACACGAAATGTTGGGGAAGCCATGAAACCATTGCGTGTTAGTGGCAAATGAAAAACGGATACATTTCTAGAAAATCCGTTATCAATGTTTAAAGGCGCATAACTCAAAAACTACAGTAGCCAGAAAAAAGTAATCAACTACAAAAATGTGGAGCATAATATTTTACATATTTTTTTAGTTTACAACTTTTGGATAACTTTTTTATCTATCGAGTTATGCACCTTTAAAATTACAGTACCCTTTTCTGACAGAGGTGGTGGTGGAGAGACGCAGAGCAGCTAGACCGTCTCGTTTCTCGGCGTCTCTCTATTTTTTTAAACAATTTCACTTATTTTTTTCATTAAAAGTGTCTAATTTGAAAATAAATTTGAGCTCTAATCTCTTTTTGAATGTGCTAAAATAAAAAAAATAAAAGAAGCCATATCAAAAATCTTGGCTTACATGATTTTTCTAATTTTTTTTTTGGATTTGTTTATTGGTAACAACCCCCAAATCAAAAAATCCATTTGTTTTTAGATTAATTTTCCATTTTTCTCTAGTTTTTTGGCTACTTTCTTGACGTAGTATAAGCTTAATCCAATTAGATTAGCAGAATCCCTGAAACGAGCCAAAAAAGAAGAGCCCCTCTAACTTTGAGCCAATTTATCTCGCCTCCTGTGAAAAGTATTAAAAAGTGGTCAACTGATAAAATGTTTGTCGTAATATGATAAACATTTTATCAGTTGATCACTTTTTGCTATCTTTTACAGGAATTGAGATAAATCAGCTCAAATATAGTAAGTCGGCGCGTGCCAGCTGAGCTACACGCTCGGCTTTCTCATATCTTTTACAGGTACCGAGATAAATTGGCTCAAAGTTGACTTAGCTTCTCTTCGTTTCTCCACCACCGCCTTCCTCTTGTGGAAAAAGGGGGAAGGGGTACTGTAACTTTAAAGGCTCATACCTCAAAAACTAGAATAGCTATCAAAAAGTTGTTAACTAACAAAATATGTAAAATATTATGCTTCACACTTTTGTAGTTAAATACTTTTTTCTAGCTATTGTAGTTTTTGAGTTATGCGCCTTTAAACATTGATTACGGATTGGGACATTTTATGTTCTATATTTTTGTAGTTTACCATTTCTTTCTAGCTACTGTAGTTTGGGAGCTGTGCGCTTTTGAAGTTAGCGCGCAAGACTTCTCTGCCACCGCTCTCTCAAAAGCACGCGCCAACTTTAAAGGCGCATATCTCTGCCGCTAGAATAGCTACCAAAAAGTAGTTAACTAACAAAATGTTTAAAATTTTATGTTTCATATTTTTGTAGGTTATCACTTCTTTCTAGCTACTGTAGTTTTTGAGCTGTGCGCCTTTAAAAATAGCTAACTTTTTTTGTGCTCTTCATTCTGCAATATTTCTTCTTCTTGCTCTTATTTCTCCTGCCAAAAAAGTGTTCTTCTTCTTCTTCTTCTTCTTCCTCCTACATATTCTTCCTCTTTTATTCAAAAATTCAGAGTATCCTCTTTTTGCAAAAAGGTGTGTACAACATCCGTCGGCGCACTTTTAGTACATATTCCTCTTCTTCTTCTCCATATTTACATTAAT
>NC_013490.2:3436053-3438356 GCF_000004555.2 Caenorhabditis briggsae
ACCGCATCAGGCGCCATTCGCCATTCAGGCTGCGCAACTGTTGGGAAGGGCGATCGGTGCGGGCCTCTTCGCTATTACGCCAGCTGGCGAAAGGGGGATGTGCTGCAAGGCGATTAAGTTGGGTAACGCCAGGGTTTTCCCAGTCACGACGTTGTAAAACGACGGCCAGTGCCAAGCTTGCATGCCTGCAGGTCGACTCTAGAGGATCCCAAAAGTTTGAATTCGCGCGCTTTTACTCACCGGGCGGCCTAGAAAAAATCTCGTCCCTAAGGGCTTTCAGCGTATTTTTCGATGCGTTTTTCTCGATGAAGGAATTTTTTTTGAATTTTTTCTTTATTTTTATGTCAATCTACATGCATTTCTGCACATTTTGATGCAATAAAAAATTTCACCGTACACCACCTTTAAAATTATGAAAATCTGAAAACCTCAGAATTTCAAATCAAAATTTAGAAATCCTAAGAAATTGGGGAGTTCAAAACGAATTTAAAAAAAAAGAAAGAAGTTTAGAAATTTCAAATTTTAAAATCATAATGTTAAAGGTGGGGGGACAGGAGATTTTTCGTAGTTTTTTTGTAGCTAGAGTATGCATTCTACCGTGACGGTGTACAACGCTTAATGTCACTCTGCGTACAGCTGTCGTCCTCGCCTTTATGTATGCAATCGGGCGTGCGCTTTCTCTTTGCCCGCGTGGCTCAGTCGGTAGCGGCGCCGCACTCTCAATCATCGCCCTCACAAGTTCAACTCCTCGAGGGGCATCTTTGAACGGAATTTCGAGAACATTATTTTTTTCATGTCCCCCCACCTTTAAGACTTCCTATAGAAATATTAGAGATAAGAACACGATTTTTAAATAGATCAATTCTTAAAATAGGATTTTCCTCTTTTTTATCTTATAAATTAATACATTTTTTTCTGAGTAAATAAAGAAAAAAATACGAGAAAAGCACACATTTTCTGCTCCTTTTTGAGCACAAAAAAGGAGAAAAAAGAGGGTGTAGATAAGGCGAGAGAGTGAGAGACGCAGACACGAAACTTTTTTTGGAGCAAAGGCGAAAAAAAAGGAAGAAGAAGATGGGGGTGAAGCCATGGAGAAGTGTATGGAGAAAAAAAAAGAGGAGAAGAGGAAAAAAAAAGAAAACATTCCGAGAAAAACGAAGAATGAATGAGAGGGATTTGAGGGAGATTTATTAGGGTGTCCGGGGACAAAAAATGGGAATTTTAATGAAATTCAAAATCCGAAAATTCCGAAATCCGAAAGCCAGAAATTCAGAAGTTCGATAACTCTGGCTTTTGAAATTCCGAAATTTTAATATATTCAGGAGTCATGACCTATAAAAAAATTAGGTCGTGACCTAGAAAAAACTAGGTCATTTTCGAATTTTCAAAAATTTTTTTTCGAAAATCAAAGAAGTTTATAAAATTTCAAAATCCGAGAATTCCCAAAATTTAGAACAACTTTCAGAAATTCAAAAATTCTTAGATTCTGATTCCTCGAAATTTTGGAATCCGGAAATTTTCGAAAAGTTTTTGTTTCAAAAGTTCAGAAAAGTTCAGAATTTTTGAAAAAAGTGAGCAATTTCAAGAAATTCCTATTTTTGAGAAAAAAAACTTGTAAGTTTGGAAACAATGACAGAAATTCCGAAAAAAAATTTAAAAATCTATGATTTCAGAAATTCATCAATTTCAAACTTTAAAGGTGGGGGGACAGGAGATTTTACGGGGGATTTTTGGGGCCAGAGTATGCATTCTACCGTGACGGTGTACAACGCTTAATGTCACTCTGCGTACAGCTGTCGTCCTCGTCTTTATGTATGCAATCGGGCGACCGCTTTCTCTTTGCCCGTGTAGCTCAGTCGGTAGCGGCGCCGCACCCTCAATCCTCGTCCCACAAGTTCAACTCCTCGAGAGGCATATTTAAACGAAATTTCGAGAACATTATTTTTTTCATGTCCCCCCACCTTTAAATTAGTGGAAAAACTATGGAAATCAAAAAAAAAGTTTTGTTCCTAGAAAAGTAAATTGAGTTTTGAGACTTTTTTTTGAAATTGACTCACCTTTCTTAGTCGGTTCTTCCATTTTGTGTGTGTTGTTTAATTAGATGTTCAGTTCAATTTCCTGGAAAAACGTTGTTTGAGAAAGTTATTTTTTTTTCAGTTGTTGAGGAAATTAAATTTTGAAAGAAAAACAAAACAATATGAATTTCCAGAGGAACAACCTAAAACTTTGAAATATCCTAAATTCTGTAATTCTACCCTTCTGAAATCTCTAGATTCCAAAAAGCAAAAAGTTTTGATTTTTGA
>NC_013490.2:3438448-3460351 GCF_000004555.2 Caenorhabditis briggsae
CACTCTTTTTTGATATCTTTTACAGAAAATGAGATATATGTGCTCAAAGTTGACTGTGGGGGGGGGGGCGTTATACCGTAAACATTCTAATAGAACGCCTTGAACTTTAAGCCCATATATCTTGATTCCTATGAAAGATATCAAAAAGTGGTCAACTGATAAAATGTTACTTATGTTATGATACAAACTTTGTATGAAATGAGATATATGGGCTTAAAGTTGACGGTCTGGGGGGGGGGGGGTCATTTCAATCAATTAGAAGATTTTTGAGAAACTAATTTTTTGGAGCAAGAAAAATTGGATTTTTTCAAAATTTATAAAAAATCTACGGTTTTCAATTTTGAAAAAAAAAGGAAAAATTGGTTTCAGCTGAAAAAAAGGGAATTTTTATAAGTTTTTTCTCCAAAAAATAGAGGAAAAAGAGCCGCAAGACCAGAAAAAATAGGCAAAAAACTTCTATATTCATGGCGGGTTGACTAAAAAATAATTGTTTTTTTTTCTTTCTTTTTTTTTGGGACCTCAAAAATTATATTTTTCGGGTAGTTAAAAAAAGAATCCTTATGATTTTCTACCTACACACAACACCTACACGTACACGAATAATTATAAACACATTCTGATGTTTTCTCTAACTCTCGCCCTCCTCCACACTCTCTCTCTCGCTTATCGATCATCAAATGTCGACCCCTACAATTATGTATTTGTAAATATTTCAGATTTGAAGAAAAAGATAAACAATTGAGAAGAAGAAGAAAAAGAAATCGAGTAGTAGGAGACTACCTATACAAATCGGAAGAAGATTCATTTTCTCTTTTTTCTTCTATCTCTGCGTCTCCTGAAAATCAACATTCTCTCTCTCATTTCTCTGCGTCTATCTTGTCTATTTTTGTTGCAATTCAAGTGATGATTGTTATCGTTTTGTTGTACAATGTGTTTGTGTGTCGATTTACGAGCGAAATGGAGAAAAATATTGAAAAATTCAAAAATTCAAAAATTCAAAAATTCAAAAATTCAAAAATTCAAAAATTGAGAAATTCAAAAATTCAAAAATTCAAAAATTCAAAAATTCAAAAATTGAGAAATTCAAAAATTCAAAAATTCAAAAATTCAAAAATTTTAGAATTCTAAAATTCTAAAATTCTAAAATTCTAAAATTCTAAAATTCTAAAATTCTAAAATTCTAAAATTCTAAAATTCTAAAATTCAAAAATTCAAAAATTCAAAAATTCAAAAATTCAAAAATTCAAAAATTCAAAAATTCAAAAATTCAAAAATTCAAAAATTCAAAAATTCAAAATTTCAAAAATTCAAAAATTCTAAAATTCTAAAATTCTAAAATTCAAAAACTCAAAAATTCTAAAATTCTAAAATTCAAAAACTCTAAAATTCTAAAATTCTAAAATTCTAAAATTCAAAAACTCAAAAATTCAAAAATTCAAAAATTCAAAAACTCAAAAATTCAAAAACTCAAAAATTCGGAATCCATAATTTTTCAGTTCCTGATTTTTTAAATTTTAGAACTGTCATTTTTACAAATTTGAAAATCGGAATTTTAAAAAAAAAGAACATTCGAATTTCCCAAAATTTTCAAAGTTTGGATTTTTTTCAATTTTTGAAAAGTTGATTTTTTTCAATTCTTTTGAATTTTGGAATTTTAGTAATTTCAAAATTTTCCGAAAAAAACATAATTTCATACTTTCAACTATTCGAAAAATAACCAAACATATTCGAATTGCAATTTTCAAGATTTCCAAATTTACAGAAAAATTTGAAGATCTTTCAAATGGGAACGTCAGACAAAAAATTACAATTTTCAAAAAAATTAATTGAAACCAGAAAACCAGAAATTTAAAAAACGCCAGACACATCCACACATATTTATTCAATTTGTCTGCCTAAATTTATCTGTCTTTTTCTTTTTGAAATTTTTTTTCAAAAATCGGAAAAAATCGGTGATTGAGCAAGAGAGAAAGAGAGAGCACAAACAAAAAGAGAGATGATTTGTTGACACTGTTTCTCACTTTTCTACAGAAAAAGTGTTGAAAAAATGGTTGGTAGTTGGATTTTGAAGTTTCAAAATAGAGACAATTACTCATTTCTGTGATTTTTGTGATTCATTTTTGAAAGATAAAAGATAAGTGATAAGTAGTCAAAAATAAAGATCAACGGGAGATCAGGAATTTTGAAAATTGGTTCAAAAATTCAAAAATTCTTCAGAAATTGAGAAATTCTGAAATTCAAAAATTCAGAAATTCAGAAATTCAGAAATTCAGAAATTCAGAAATTCAGAAATTCAGAAATTCAGAAATTCAGAAATTCAGAAATTCAGAAATTCAGAAATTCAGAAATTCGGAAATTCAGAAATTCAGAAATTCAGAATTTCAGAATTTCAGAATTTCAGAAATTCGGAAAATCAGAAATTCATAAATTCAAAAATTCAATACTTCAAAAATTCAAAAATTCAGAAATTCAGAAATTCAGAAATTCAGAAATTCAGAAATTCAGAAATTCAGAAATTCAGAAATTCAGAAACTCAGAAATTCAGATTAGAATTTTATAATTTTATAATTTTATAATTTTATAATTTTATAATTTTATAATTTTATAATTTTATAATTTTATAATTTTAGAATTTTAGAATTTTAGAATTTTAGAATTTTAGAATTTTAGAATTTTAGAATTTTAGAATTTTAGAATTTTAGAATTTTAGAATTTTAGAATTTTAGAATTTTAGAATTTTAGAATTTTAGAATTTTAGAATTTTAGAATTTTTGAATTTTTGAATTTTTGAATTTTTGAATTTTTGAATTTTTGAATTTTTGAATTTTTGAATTTTTGAATTTTTGAATTTTTGAATTTTTGAATTTTTGAATTTTTGAATTTTTAAATTTTTGAATTTTTGAATTTTTGAATTTTTGAAATTCTGAAATTCTGAAACGAAAATTTCAAAACGAGAAAAAGTCATCAAAAATCATACGAGTGTACATCAAAATGTACTAAAATTTTTCGATCGGAAAGATTCTAAAAATTTTATAAAACTCATTAAAAATATTGATTTTTGCGGGAAATCGGAAAAGATACGGGAAAAAAATGGAAAAATTGGAATTTGGAAAAAATTGGAAAAAATTGGAATTTTTTAAAAATAAAAATCTAAATTCTCTGAAAAACTGAAAAATTTAAAGGTTTTTTTTTCAATTATCAATTTAAAAACATTTGAAAAAAGAAAAAACTAGACATTCCCATTATTTCAAACATTTTGATAGATCATTCGAATACGAGAGAACAAAAAGAATAGAGAGACGCAGACAGCTAGACAGAGAAAAATGCGCGAGCAATTCTGTACACAAAACCAATACAAACATATAGGAGTAGTAAGGGAGGAGACAGTGTCAAACATAAATACGTGGCATTCTTCCTTTTTCTCTGTACTCTCTCACATTCACACACTCTCTCGCTAATAAGGACACATGTCAATAAAATGAGGTGTGGACCCTTTCTGGGTCGGATTATCTTGATGAGGGAATGAATGTCTTCTGGGAACACCCGGATCCAGGTCCCCCGGAACCAGCTCTCCCGGATCCAGGTCACCCGAATCCAGGTCACCCGCATCCAGGATACCGGAATACCGGATGTCCGGATGTCCGGATCTCTTCCCCGGCTCCCTTCTCTGGAGCCCAGAAAAGCGAGAACTGATTCTTCTCTCCAATTCTCTCTTCCTTTATAGTATTCTTCCAGAGGTCAATGGGACATCTGGGGGGTCGTGTGTTTCTACGTATTTTTTTTGATTATATAATTTCTAACAGTTTTTTTATCTTCAAAAAATATTTTTCATCACGTTGAAAAAAAAGTTGATTTTTTAAAAACCTGTAAAACTAGGGTTTCCATTTGGGCGGGTGGAGAAGCGGGCTACCCGCTACCCACCCGGGGCACGTGGGTTCAGGCGGGGTGGTCAGAAAGCGCGCCCCAGTAATTTTTTCGAAAATTCTCAATTGGCTGCTGAGAGTTCGTTGACTGACAATCATACTTTAATGCATTAGGCCGAGAAGACGAATATTTTTTGCAATATTTTTCCGATGTTTTCTTTCGTTTTCGCTCGTTTTTTCTCGTTTTTTCCACTTTTTTTCAGTGAAAATTAGTTGAAAAAAGTTTCAAGTTAATTATTAAGGTGAGCAGTCCAAGCAACGGCCTCGTGCAATGATGAGTCAAGTGAGCGAATGGAATAAAGCTCGATTTTCGACGTTTTTTAGAGGTGAGTAACTGAAATATGTAATGTTCCAATATTTATTGATTTTCTAGGCTCGAGTCATCGCTCCGTCAGCCTGCCCAGAAGTACAACTGCGAAAGCAGATCTGGAGAAACTGCTACGATCGTTTTTTTGGCAAAAATCGGTGATTTTACAACGAAGCGAAGGAAGGATATCAATTCGATGATGGATTATAAAACATGTGAGTAAGCTGTGAGCTAAAATTTGTAGGAATACTATTTCATATATTTCGGATGTCATGTCCTTAGGTGATATTAAATGCATTGAGGTTCTTCCATAATTATTATTTGTTTATTAGAAGTTATTCAATAATTCGTTCTATTTTCAGAGCAATTAGAAACCGGCATCCGATTGCGAAGCCAACAACGACACGAGCTGTCCCTATGATAAGTCGGACGGATCATCGTTTTATGAGAAGTCGGATGGATCATCGGTTTAATAATAAATGTTGTTTCTCTTGTTACATATCCTGAATCTGAATAAATCTTCATGTATTGCCATGCCCTTCCTCGGGCAATTTAGGGAGAACAGCAACATAAAAGGATCAGTATTCACCGAAAGAAAAAACGAATTCATAGTCTTCTGTATCGTTAAAAAAACATTAGAGAAACCACGTGAAATCCACGTGTCATTTTGAATTAATTAATTTCGGCTGGCCTACGAGTTAGCTGGGGCGCGCTTTCTGACCACCCCGCCTGAACCCACGTGCCGGGGGGCTCCCACCCGCGGCCCCCCACGGCCCCCCGCAATCAAATGCATGTGAATTTTATTTTTAAGGATAATCACGTATTTTCCAAGAAAAAATGAGTTTCTCAAATCAAAAAACTACAAAAAAGATAATATTTTCCTCACGTAAATATTCGCAGGGGGGGGGTGAGCCCCCCGGGTGGGTGCGGGCGGGTGAATCGCCCCCCAAATGGAAACCCTGTGTAAAACTTCCTAAAAAGATCCTCTCTTAACCCCTAATTATCTCGTTTCCCGTTTGAATTATCAAAAAAATTGTCAACTAATGAAATTTTGCTGATTTTTAGGCGAACATTTTTAACCAAAATATTAGGTTGGCTAATAAGTTTCTTTCGATTTTGGTGAAATTTTTGATCAAATTTTCCTAAAAGCAGAGGAAGCTAGATTAATCAAAGTAACATCCAAGAGCATGGACAGGTGTCTGGTAACGCTCCAATTTCTTCTTGATTCCATTGGCCTAGAACGAGGATGGCTGCGATCAGAATACTGGATCAACTTCTTTTTGGTGTCATCTTTTCAATTGAAGTCTTTCCTATCGAGATGGCGTTTGAGAGCTCCAAAAGACCATTTATCCAAAAGGGCAATATCTGAAGAATACGACGGTGCAAAAGAATAGTTCAGTCAAGCGACATGAATTTTCGGCTCACCCGTCTAGTAACGGGGGATCTCGCACTGTCGTCCTGACGGGAAACTGTAGCTTTTTCTCCTTGTTTCGATTTGCCCTCCAGATTTAATTTCTCTAATTAGGAATAATACAACGCGGCAATTATAGTGGTATCTTCATTTAAAAGTCCCCAGTCTCCATTCCTTTGGCAGACCATAAAACACTTAGCATACCCCTTTTCTCATGAAATTTATGTTTCGAGACGTCCAGAGCGAGCTCTTTTTTGTCAATCAGCTGACCCTTTCGCTTATTGATAGAATAACTTATCCAATTATTATCTACGGTAATTAGATCAGCCAGTCAACTGAACGTGCCAAGAAATGATAGGAGAAACATGCTCATGTCTACACGGCGATCCATACCGTAGTCCTTCAAAACATCGGGTACGAATCGACTCAGTTCTTGAAGTTGGCAAGAGACTTCAATCTGGTCACAACACTTGGTTGACTATCGGGTAAAACTTCTGACATTTCACAAGTGGTTTGAACCGGATCGGCTTCAACACGATTCTTGCGTGTAATAAGGATAGGACCCCCCCCCCCCCCCTGTAGGACCAAATCCAACTTTCCGACCGAGCTTCGTCTTCCGATTCTAAATTTTTGGCTTCGAACCGATCGGTCCAATTCTTGATGGTAGAGACAGTAGGAGATCCTTTTCCATCTGTTTCTATCATTTTCTTACAAATATCATTATTTTTTAAAAATTAAAATAAAACGCAGTTTTGAAAGTGTAGACGGTAAGTAACGAAAGAAAGCGGCATGCTCGCGAACGACAAGAAGGAGGAGTTTGCCAAAATATGTAGAGCAAGCCCGTGAGATACTCTATCCAACAAAAAACATCCGGCAAGAACAACAATCCCACCGACCAGTTATGAATCTTCAAAGTTTACATTCAAAATCGAAAGAAACTTATTAGCCAACCTAATACATGCATTGACTCTAAAGACTCGCGTATATCTCACATTTGCAGATCGATTTTTCTCGAGTTTCAGCGAGTATTGCAGGTAGCCACTAAAATTACGAAAAAGCCCATACTTGATTCTATAAATGAGCTAATCAATTCTGATCAATTCTGAAAAGCTTTCTGAACAACATTCCCTTCTTAGTAATGGTGTAATCTAAAAAATGTAGAAATTGACAACATGTTCTCATGATATTCTTGTCAAGAGTATGGAACTTGGGAAAATAGTATGTTTGGAACATCGAAACCGACACACAGCAAACTCTAAACTGTTCAGGGAGATGGGAAGGTATGACATGTGGGAACACAAGGGGATCAATCAGGATTATTTCAGGGATACGCTCCAGTCTCCCTCCAAACATCAGAGCTCTAATTCTTTCTTTTTCGATCTCTCCATCTCGGAAACCAATTCACAAACATCCATGCTTTTCTGATTCTTTTAAAGTTTGAATGAAATCTCAAAAAACTTCTATTCTCTTTTTGATTTCATTTCAGCCCGAAAACTCTAAAAATTCGAAAAATGATTTGTTATTCAAATTTGAGGTGTTGTGAGCTTAAAAATGAGCCCAAGCACGACAAGTTTCTCTCAATTTTGAGTCTTGACCTACCAACCGAAACGCGACCGCGACGCGCCGGTCAAAATGGAAAGTGCCTCGAAGTCAGTCGCGTTTGAGCTTTTTTTCGAAGCTTAAACGACACGAATTGCGAGAAAATAATTTCACCCCTCTAACATCAAGAACCAAAAAGATAGCGCTTATCAATCTGAAACTATCTGAAAATCTGAAACGCTGAAAATCTCAAAATGTTCCATGTTTCCTGTTTATTTCTTTAGGATTGTCATCAAACACGACTAGTCTAGCTCAATTTTGAGTTTTGACGTATCAACCGCGACGCGACCGCAACGCGCCGTTCAAAATTGAAATTGGTCCAAAAGTAGCCATGTTTAGGCTCATTGTGTAGCTCACAACTTCACAAATTGCAAGGAAGTAGTTTCAAGTCCCTGAAAAACACAGAAATTGAATACAATTTGTTTATTGTTTTAATTTCAAAAAATCAGATACAATTCAATACCTGTTTGAAAGAAATGGTGGTATTGATTTTGAGAATTTTGAAGAGTTATTTTTTGGAGAGAAATTCAAAAAAGAATATTTTGATGATATTCAGGATTGGGGGAAAGACACAGTATTAGTACAGTAGGAAGATCCACGTGGCAATGAAGAGTACGATGACATGGAAGTGTTGAGAATTGGATGAGGAGAGCTCACGGAGCATATCATGATCATTACAGAAGTCACCTTGACACGAGCAAAATGTTACCTAAAAAATTAGAAAGTACAGTAATCCTGAAATTTCGGAAATTGAGAAATTTTGAAATTTTCAAAAACTTTCAAAAAATTGTGAAAATCCATGAAATTTAGTAACTGGGAAATTTCAAAAGGTTCGAAAATTTTGTGAAATTTTGATATCTATTAGGAGAGACGCAAAGAAACGAGATTGTCTCGCTTCTCTGCTCCCCCTCTCTTACTCTTACTGTGCGCCAACTTCAGAAGTCTATATCTCACCACGGAAAAAATCTATCAAAAAGTTGTAAATTACAAAAATGTGTAAAATTCAATTTTACACATTTTTGTAGTTTGTAGTTTTTTGATATTTCTATTCCCTGCAGAGATATAGTTTTTTAAAGTCGGGCGCGAGGAAAGAGTGATAGAGGAGACGCAGAGAAGTTAGAGTGTTTCGTTTCTCTGCGTCTCTTCAGATTTAGAGATGTTTGTTTTTTTGCTCCAGTTTGGTGAAAATTGTGGGGATTATCAAAAACTCCGAGTTGCAGAAATTCAGGAAAATTCTAAAACTCTAAAAATTCAAAAAATTCAAAAAATTCCAAAATTCCAAAATTTGAATTTTTTGAAATACCTTGTAGGTCTTAATGCCAGATTTTCCAAAAGTTTTAGTCTACAGTAATTATACATTAATCCTTCGAAACTACAGTAATCCTTCGAAACTACAGCAATCATGAGTTTATGAAAATTCCGAAATTTCAGAAATTCTAACAATTGTAAAACTATAAACACTTCGAACAATTCGGACATCCCAAAATTTCAAAATGTCCGAACAAATATTTTAAAGCTGAACTAAAAAGTTTTAATACCAGATTTTCCTGAATTCTCAGTCACATTTATCCTACAGTAATCTATTAAAAAACTACAGTAATCCCCAAATCTCACCACATCAGTCTGTCCGGATAATGGGAATAGTCTTAACAGCTTTCTATCCGTATGTCTGCATATCCTTTGTTGTTCGTAAGCATTTAGAATGTTTCTGACGTCATCATCCAATCCAAATAGAAGAAGCCGGTCCATACATCCACGTATCACTCCGTGCTGTTCGGAAATGTCTGGAAAAAAAATACTGAACTTTTTTGGATTCCAGAATCTTTCTTTCATTTGGATTAGTGAAAAAACGAGCTGAAACGGACCATTTTGAGCCAAGTCACGCCTTTTTGAAGTTTTGAGAGACGCAGACAATCTAGCTTCTCAAAAAGTAATCAACTAGTAAAATGTGTAAAATTTTATTTTACACATTTTTGCAGTTTACAGCTTTCTGATAGCTCTCTTTCGAGCTGAGATAATGACGTTTGAAGTTGCAGAGAAGCAAGACTATCTCATTTCTCTGCGTCTCTTTTTTAAAGGTGGGGGGTCATGAAAAAATAATGTTCTCGAAATTCTGTTTAAATATGCCCCTCGAGGAGTTGAACTTGTCGAGGCGAGTATTGAAGGTGCGGCGCCGCTACCGACTGAGCCATGCGGGCGAAACTGGAGCGCACGCCCGATTGCATACATAAAGGCGAGGACGACCGCTGTACGCAGAGTGACATTAAGCGTTGTACACCGTCACGGTAGAATGCATACTCTGGCCCCAAAAATCCCCCGTAAAATCTCCTGTCCCCCCACCTTTAAAAGACCCTCAATTTTTCTTGAGAACTTCCCTATTTTCTTCCACTGTCCCCCTAAACAATGCAATTTTAATGAGAATCGTGATCATCATTTTCCAGTGGAGAAAATTAAAAATTCCATTTTTTCGTGTTTAGCCCTTTTTCCGGACCCCCTTCTCATCAATTGAAAATTGAAAGACAAAGTGATTGATGTGATTACACATTTTAGGGGTTTTAGAAAATTCGGAACTTTCTAGAACATTCCAGAAAATTCCAGAAAATTCCAGAAAATTCCAGAAAATTCCAGAAAATTCTAGAATTCTTTTATTTAATCTGCCTTTAATTTTTAAAAACAAAGATTTCAATACGTCTAGGCTACAGTAATCCTACAGTAACCCCCCTCATCCCATCCGTCTGAAAAGAATTTCGGAAAGTTCTGGAACATCCCACAGCCTTCTATATCCTTTCAGAGTTTTCTTGAAAAATCCAGAAGCTTTCAAAACATTCAAAAACATTTTGAAAACTTCCAGATCCTTCTAGGACATTCCAAAGCATTCCAGAACCTACTAAAAAATTCCAAATCCTTTCAGAATCTCCTACGACATTCCATCCTAGAACTTTCTAGACTCTTCTAGAACACTTCAGAACCCTCTAGAATCCCCCAGATCCTGCAAAAAAGTTGAATAAGTTGTTGTTTTTCCTCTGGACCCGCCGCACCACCACCGCCAATTCCGAATTCCGGGAGAAACTAATATAGAAAAATGGGATGTCTAACTAATTATTCGTCTCGCTTCCAATGGTCATTTTCTCTCTCCCTCTCTATTTACCCGAATATCATATTAGGTTTTGGGAAAGGATAAGCAAATTATATATGGGGAGACTGGTGGTACGGAAAAATAATAATGTTTGGTGTTTGGGAAAAGTCAGCAGAGACGCAGAGAAGCTAGACACGCTTGCTTCTCCGGGTCTCTCTATCTTAACTTAAAAGGCCCTTATCAACAGAACCACCAAATCTATCAAAAAGTTTTAAATTTAAAAAAAGTGTAAAATTTTATGCTGAGCACTTTTATAGTTCACACCTTTTTGGTAGCTACCGTAGTTTTTGAGATATGCGCTTTTGAAGTTTGCATACCTAACGTGCACCCTCCATCCGCGGAAAACGGTGGGGGCCACTAACTTTTAAAGGTGCAAATCTCAAAAACTAAAACTGTTATAAAAAAAAGTCGACTACAAAAGTGTGTAAAGTTTAATTATCTACAACTTGTGGTTGACAACTTTTTTAAAGCTTCGCTTGTTTTTGAGATAATTATCTGGGAATCAAAATTTGGAAAATTTTGAATTTTTTGACTTTCTTTTAAAAGAAGCTATGTACTTGAGAAATTTCTTCGACATTAAAGGTTTTGAAAACTGAATTTGTTTAATTTATCAGCTAGAGACGCAGACAACTAGACAAACTTGCTTCTCTGCATCTCTCACCTTCCTTTCGGTGCATACTCTATCACTTTAAAGGAATATATCTCAGGAAATATTGTAGCTATTTAAAAGTTAAAAACTAAAAAATTGTAGCGACTTTCATGATCTATATTTTTGTAATTGACAATTTTTTGATAGCTACCGTAGTTTGTGAGATATGCGTTTTTAAAGTTAGCGTACCTGGCGCGCATCCTCCTCCATCGCTAAGCGACCGCCGATGGGGATCGTTTAACTTTAAAGGCGCATATCTCAAAAACTCAAAATGCTAGGAAAAAGTTGTGTATTACAAAAAAATGTTTTTGTCTACATTTTTGTAGTTTACAACTTTTTGATAGCTCAATTGGTTCTTGAGCTATAAAATTCCTATGTTCTCAACCCCACTTCTTTGAAAGCCTCGCTATTATCTAAAAATCTTTAGGGCTCTTCTTTTTTTTCCTCTCATCATCTTTTTTCTTTTAATTGATTTACGATGTGTGCGTTTTTTTCAAAGATAAGAGAGACGGAAAATGAATTAGTGGGTGTTTGAAGAGCCAATTGGCTTGGCCAATTAGCGGAGATTTTGAAAAAGTGATAAGATGAAAAAAGAATTAGAAAATAGATAAATGAAGGATTCTGAGAATCTGAAATATCAGAGTTATCAGAAAATTCTAAAAAATGCCAAAATTTAAAATTCGAAAAATTCCGCCCCTAATTTTTCAAACAAAAAACACTTTTTCTCCAAAATCCAAAAATAAAAGACACAACGGAAGTTCGAGTTGGGGTAAAATAATGGACTTCTGAACCTCTTTGAGAAAAAAAGTAAAAAGACAATAAAACGACCGGAAATGGTGTATTTTTGAGTGGTCTAGAGCTCTGCTCTGACTATTTGGTTCGGTGGAGCGCGGTTGCCAAAAAATATTGTATTTTTTGAAAGTATTTGAACCTAAAAAGGGCAAAAAGGCAAAATTTAGTAATAGAAGGCAAAACCTGTAATAGAAGGGTCCTCTAACTTTCAACTTTGAGCCCATATATCTCGGTTTCTGTGAGAGATATCAGAAAGCCGTCAACTGACAAAATATTTATCATAATCTCAAGAACATTCTGTTAGTTGACACATTACATAAGAGCCAAGATAATTGAGCTCAAACTTAACAGTGTGGGGGCCCTTCTATTACAGGTTTTACGTTATGTGAGAAATCCAAAGAATTCCGAAAAATTAGGAAACTCGGAAATTAAAAAAAGAACATCTAAAATTGTTTCAGGATCTCAAAACTTCCGAAAAATTTCATAAATTTCAAAAAGTTCTAAAATCCTAGAAACTTTGAAGTTCAGAAATTCCTCTAAAATGGAAAATTTCAGAAATTCCAAAATATCATAATGTTAGAAATTCGAAAATTCAGAAATTCAAAAATTCAAAAAAAACTCCAAAATTATATACAGAACGCCATCTAAATTTGAAAAATTCAAGAATTTCAGAAATTCTGAATAAGTCAAAAATTTGAAAAATTCAAAAAAGTTTCAATTCAAAATTCCGAAATTCCATAATTTTCGAATATTCAGAATTTTGGAGGTTTCAAAGTTTTTCCAAAAATTCGGAAGTTCGCTGAGATTCCAAAAACTATAGAAAAAAAATCAGGAATTCCAAAGTTCAGGATTCGTCCAAAATCTAAAATTTCAGTAATTCGAAAGTTCTGAAATCCTGAGAAATTTAAAAAACCTCTAAATCCTAAAATTCAGTTCTTCAAGTTTGGAAATCCTGGCACTCTGTCTATCTGTTTGTCCGGATGTCTTCACCCCTCCAAGTCAAATTTCTGATGATTCAAGTCCCTCAAAATTTGTTCCTTTCTTTTTTCTTCCAAAAATACATGCACACACTTTTTCATTTTCATTTCAGAAAGAGAGAGAGAGAGTCTAACGAATTCATTGAAATTTGTCTCTCTTCAATTTCAATGTATTCTAATCAAACAGAAAGAGAGCAAAGGGGTCCATGTCAAAAGTACACACCTACACCTCAATGACGAAGTCAACATGTCTGGCGTCTCTCTCGTTTTTACACACTATTTCTCACCCAAATTGTTGGGGGCTCTAAGAGACACACGAGCACATTTTGCCGCGCATTTTTCATTAGAAAAGAGTCAAGAATGGAGAAAAAGTGTATATACACTCGAAATGGAATGTTTCAAAATCTACAAGAGCGTTAAAAAAGAAGAGAGGCAGAGAAGACAGACAGTCTAGCTTCACTGCGTCTCCTTGCCAACTTCAAAACGCTCTAACTCGGCGAGGTATAAGGATATCAAAGAGCTACAAACTACCAAAACGTGTAAAATACAATTTCACACATTTTTGTAGTGGGCAACTTTTTGATAACTTTGTTCCCTGTTGAGATATTGCCCTTTGAAGAAGGCGGCCCGAAACAGCCGAGAGGGCGCAGAGAAGCTAGACTGTCTGCTTGTCTGCGTCTCTCAAATTTTCTAAAGAGCGTTACTTAGCTCAGATTAGTTTGTTTTTCTTAGTTCAAAGTGATTTTTTAAAGAAGAAGACACTAGAAACACCAAAAAAGGTCACAGAAAAAATTAAGTGAGCTTATATCTCAAGAGCCAGAGCTATCGAAAAGTTTAAAAATAAAAAAATGTAGAAACTGAATTTTACACATTTTTTTTAGTTGACAAATTTTTGATAGCTTTTTCCCAACTAAAATATTGCCTTTAGAAGATAACGCCGCAAAACAGCACGATAAGGAGGGAGGGCGGAGAGAAGCTAGAGTGTCTGCACTCTCCTACACTCTCGCCGTGCAAACTTTAAACGATTATAACTCCTCTCAAAATGGTCTAATTAAGTTGATTTGAAGTGCGTTTTAGGGAAGAAAACAATGGTAACAAAATGTTATAAAAATTGAGAAAGTTACAATTTTTGTTTTGGGTTATTAGTTTAAAAAAAGGGTTCACTCACAATCCTCACCGTCAATCCTTTCGACCAATGTGAAGCATACGGATGAACAAGGGACAATTCCGATGCCTTGGTCCGGTTGCCAACACCGATCCGTGAAATTTTTCGGGGGATAATAGTGATGCATTAATTGGGACCACAGGGGGAGATAGACGAAGGAGGCGCAACTGGAAAATGATGGATAGTTAAGGATGAGCAATGATGCTTAAAGAGAAAGAATTCAAAATTTGAGTTTCTAAGATTTCCTTGAATATTCCAGAAAACTCAAATTATTTAAAAATTCAAACATTCAGAATTTCTAAAAACTTTGAAAAATCCAAATTTTTTGAAATTCAGGAATTTCAAAAACCTAGAATTTTGATATTTCGTAATTTGAGAAAAATAGAAATGAATGAAGTCGAAATTTTTAAAATTTTTGAAGATTTCCAATTTTCCAAAAAACTTCAAAAACTCCTGAAATCTTCAAAACTCAAAAATTTGAATTTCCCCAAATTCAAAATTTCTGAAATTCTGAAATTCTGAAAATGAGCGGTCCCATTAAAAGTAATGAATTCTTACCTAAAACAATGTGATTTCTCCAATCCTTGATGGTTTTTTTCATCAAAACTCAGATGATGACTCAATTTATGATTATGATTGTTATTGTCATGATGATTATTCGAAGAATAAGTCAGTGCCGATTGAAGAATTGCAAACTTCAAAATTATCGAAAACCAATTTTTAGTTGAAAATCTCTCTTTTTTCCTCATCTCACATCATTCGAGGGGCAAGGACCTGCAAATGTTAATTTTTGAGTTTTTGGAATTAAAAAAAGAGAAGTTTTATTGAAAAAGTGTGTAATGTAAAAGGTTAAGCTCAAATTCAGAAATTCAGAAATTCAGAAATTCAGAAATTCAGAAATTCAGAAATTCAGAAATTCAGAAATTCAGAAATTCAGAAATTCAGAAATTCAGAAATTCAGAAATTCAGAAATTCAGAAATTCAGAAATTCAGAAATTCAGAAATTCAGAAATTCAGAAATTCAGAAATTCAGAAATTCAGAAATTCAGAAATTCAGAAATTCAGAAATTCAGAAATTCAGAAATTCAGAAATTCAGAAATTCAGAAATTCAGAAATTGTTTTTAAAAGGGATTTTGGCTCAAAATTTCAAATTCTAAAGTTCTTAAATCTCAAAATATCAATCAGAAATATTCGAGTCATATGACATTTGTGACGAAAAGATAAAAAGTACAAATTCTCATATCACATACAAAATCAGTGAGCCTATTGATAAGAATTCTTTTGCTCACCGACTTCTGATTTTCTTATTTTTCTAATTTTCATGCATATGCATACATATTTTTAGGGGCTAAAAAGGGACCGAAGAAGGCGAAAATGAATTGGAAAGTAATTGGTTTTTGCTGTGTTTCCCAAGGAAAAGAGAGAATAAGAAAAAGTGGGCGGAGCCTAATTTTCTGGAGGGGAGAAGGGGAAATCTGATAACAGAGAAGGGGAAAGAAAATGAGATTTTAGGAAGGAGATTAGAATTTTCTGGAATTTTCCGGAGAAAATAATGAAATTGAACTTGAGAGATTGCTAGGTACAAATTTAGGAATCTTCGGAATCTTCGGAAAAATCGAAAAATTGAAAAAAAAAATTATTTGACTACTAAAATTATGGAACAGGTGAAAAAAAACTGAAAATTTGGGTGGCTTTCTACCAGTATCTTTTTCCTAAAATGACGTTTTTTTGCATTCACTGTAAGAGACGCAGAGAAACCAGACACGCTAACTTGTCTGCGTCTCCTCTCCCCCTCTTTCTCTCAACGTCGACAGGACTATGCCAACTTCAAACGGTTATATCTCGGCTGGCAAAAAAGCTATCAAAAAGTTAAAAACTACAAAAATGTGTAAAATTAAATTTTACATATTTTTGTTGTTAAAAACTTTTTTGTAGCTTCTTTGATTTTCGAGATATGAGTGTTTGAAGTTGTAGAGGGCACAGAGAGGTGAGAGAGAGAGAGTTTTTATTGATGAGAGAGTGCAGAGAAAGAGGGTTTTTCACTAAAAAATTGTTGAAATACAGATCTGAAACAACATAAAAAAATTTATTTTTTCAAGTTTTCCAAAAAAAACTTTTTCGATATCTTTCGAAAACTTTGAAATTGTAAATTTAAAAATTGTAGAATTGTGGAATTTTAGAATTTTAGAATTTTTCGAAAATTTCAATTTCTTCAAAAAATTCCAATTGATCGAAAAACCCAAAATTCATAACAACCAAAAAAACCCATGAAAAAATGACGAATGACCAAAAATATGCTTTTTTAGGATTCGGATAAGAAAAAGAAGGAAAAAAAAAGAAGAAAAAGAGAAATAGGAGAAGAAGAAGGTGCTAGAGAGTCCTCTTGACTCCTGTGCTCTGGTCAAAAGTGGGCGGAGCTTTTTTTTAAGATCCCTCCCCTTTTTTCTTTTTCTTCTCCTTTTTTGGGCTTTTGGGACAAATTCAGAAATTCCAGGAAATTCAAAAAATCAGAAGTTCAGAAATTCAGAAATTCGGAAATTCAGAAATTCAGAAATTCAGAAATTCAAAAATTCAGAAATTCAGAAATTCAGAAATTTCTGAAAAAATTCAGAAATTCAAGAAAAAATTCAGAAATTCAAGAAAAAATAGAAAATTGGGGACTTTAAAAATTAGGGAATAAGAAGAAAAAGAAGAGGAAGAATATAATTCAATTTCAAATTCTTCTTTTTGGGTGGTAAGGAAAATAAGGAAAATGAATGAAACAGAAGAAGAAGGCATATTTTTGTGGGGACCAATAGAATAAGAAGAAGAAGAGAAAGAAGAAAGAAATACTAATTATTAGTTGTTGGTGGTGGTGTGTCGTTTCGAGTTATTACTCTCTTACTCTCCTTTTCCTTATTATTATTCATTATTATTAGTTGTGAATTTGTAAAAAGGAAAAGAAGAAGACGAGGAATTTTGAAGAATTTAGGAATTTTAAACAAGATCTAGGGAGCAAAAAAATAGGTCTTGTTTTTTTCTCGATTCCTAGAAACTGAACTTTTTTCATTACAAAAAATGGCTTTCTAGACCCCTAGAGATCTCAGCCCATAGAAATAACTAAATTGAATATATACATTTTTCGGGTGATTTTTCTAATTTTTTTAAATTTTCAAAATCTTCAATTCGTATAACATCTTGTTTCCTTTGTTTTCTTCTCCAAAACGGACTTTAAACCAACTCAAATGATCGATTTTGAGCCGAGTTACGCGCTTTTGGAGTTTGGAGATACGCAGAGAAACAGACACTCTAGCTTCTTTGCGCCCTCCCTCCTTGTCGTGTTGTTTCGCGGCGCCCGTCGGCCCGGCCCGGCCCTGGCCCGGCCCGTCCGGCCCGTCTGCAAACTGTAAAAAATTTCCACTCCGAATTTTCCACATGTATGTTTGGGACTGTAACTCAGCTCAAACTCAACCGATTTGAATGAAAGTTTTTTATTCACATTATCAATTACCCACTTGAGGTTTTAACTGTAAATTCAAATTCGCTAAAAATTATTGTCCACGAGGACTACACGGATGAAATACACTGAAAATAAGTTAAAATAGCTTAGAACACGCTTGAAAACAGCAAAAATCGCTAAAAATAGGTCAAAATCTCCACAAATAGCTCGGTAATTTTGAAGCCGGTGAAAACTGTTGTCCACGAGGACTACACGAAATTTGTTTCGCTATTAAGCGAAAATAGCCTCAAATATGCTTTAAAAACAGCGAGAAAAAGCCTAAAAATAGGCCGAAATAGGCCTAAAAATGGTAGAAATAGCTAAAAATAGGACCAATGGTGCCTATGTTCGCTCAAAAAATTTTTCATCAAAAAAATTTTTCTCTGAAAAAGCTATGGACGGGCCGACGGGCCGGCCCGTCAATCCGCAACCCTGGATAGAGGCATCAAAAAGCTGCAAACACCAAAAATGTGTAGAATTGAATTTTACACAGTTTTGCAGTTGACAAATTTTTAATATCTCTTTTGGTTTTTTAGATAAGGACATTTTTCAGTTTATAGATTTCTTTTTCACAAATTTTTGTGTGTTTCAACACTACAACACAATAGATGTTTGAATATCAAAGCAAGGATTTTCAAAGGAAAAAAAGCAAGGAGCCAGAAGAAAAAAAAGGCCATGAATATCAAATGAATAGGATAGGAAACATGAATGGAAACAAAAAAAAATTTTGCCCTTTTTTTTTAAGTCAGAAATATTGAAACAAAAAATCTCAAGAGAAAGAGAGCGCAGAGAAATCGAGGGCTATGAAAAAACAATAGGAAACATTTGATGACAGCAAATTGTCCCTAGCTCAAAAACCAAAAGAGCTATCAAACTTTTGTCAACTACAAAAATGTGTAAAATTAAATTTTACACATTTTTGAAATTTGTAGCTTTTTGATATCTCTATTGGCCGTTGAGATATGGCCCTTTGAAAATGGCGCCGCGAAACAGCATGGTACGGAGAGAGGGCGCAGAGAAGCTAGAGTGTCTGATTCTCTGCGTCTCTCAACTGTTTAATATGGTATAACTGGGCTTAAAATAGTCTGCTCGAATTGCTTTGAAGTGCGTTTTGGAAAAGAAAATACGGGTAACAATATGGCAGAAAAGTTAAGAACAAAATCAAGTCTGGAAACTGGAAATTGCTCATATCTCAAAAACCTAAAAAGCTATCAAAAAGTTGTCAACTACAAAAATTTGTAAAATAAAATTTTACACATTTTTGTAGTTTGTAGCTTTTTGATATCTTTATTTCCCGCTGAGATATGGCTTTTTGGAGATGGCACCGCAAAACAGCACTGCAAGGAGAGAGGGCGCAGAGAAGCTAGAGTGTCTGTTTCTCTGCGTCTCTCAAAACTTTAAATGTGCGTAACTTGGCTTAAATAGCTCCATTTGAATTGGTTAAAAATGTTTTTGAGATGAAAACAAGAGAAAGAGGATGACATAAAATTATGAAAATTTAAACTTTTTTAAAATCGGAAAAACTGGCGGGAAAATAAGTATCTATTCATGTTATCTATTGCTATGTACTAAGGGCTCTAGGGGTCTAGAAAACGATTTTTGCACTAGAATGAGCAATTTTTAATTTCAAAAATTGAGAAAAAAAATTCAGACCTATATAATGTTCTTGTTTTAGAATTGTCTAGAAAAATGACCACAACAAATTTTTTGCTGAAAAGAAAAGAAGACGTCCGTGACGATAATATACTCATGCTCTCTTGAAAAGAAGAAGAAACGAGCGAGAGCAGGGAAAAAACACGGAATTTTTGATGAGAGTTGAAAAATATATAAATATAGGGACCCGTTTTTTTACTCCTATTTTTTCTATGGACCCCCATTTTTTTTGTTCTTTCGTCTTTTTGGCTTTTTCAGAATCTCCAAGATTCTGGAGGTTTTTGGACAAAATGAGGGGGCTTTTTACATTTTTTTTGGAGAAGAAGAAGAAGAAGAAAATGAGAAAAAAGAAGAAGAAGAAGGGGGAATTTTTGGGTGTTGCCAAGGGAAACAGTGGGAAAAAAAGAAAAAAAAGCAATATTTTGGTGTGAAATTTGTGATAAGGTTTGAAGCTTTGATAAATAAAAATTGAGAAAACATGGAAACGATTATTTTAGAATTTCGACTAAAATCGGCAACCTTGAAATGTTTAAAAAAGTAGTTTTAATTTTTTCGATTTGTCTGAAATCTGCAGAAAAGACTAAATACAAATAGAGCTTCATTTTTGTAGTTGACAACTTTTTCGTGGCTACAGTAGTTTTTGAGATTTGTGCCTTTGAAGTTGACGCGCGTTTCAGAGTAATGCATTCTCTCTACCTGGTCGCCTCAACTTCAAAGGTGCATAGCTCAAAAACTACAGTATCCACAAAAAAGTTGCTGATTACAAGAATATAATAAAGCTTCATTTTTGTAGTTGGCAACTTTTTTGTGGTTACTGTAGTTTTGGAGATACGAGCCTGTAAAATTGGTACCCGTATTGGGTAGCAGTCAGTCCCCCTCATTAAGAGCCTCTGCATTAAAGGCACATATTTCAAAAACTACAGTAGCCAGAAAAAAGTTGTCAACTACAAAAAAGAAGCTCTGTTTTTGTTTGGTATAATCCGAAAATATCAGTCAAATCGAAAAGTTCTGTATCCCTTTAGTAAAACTTCAAAATTTACTAATTCCTCTTCAAAAGGTCAAAAAATGAGACATATTTTTTGGATTACTGTAACTTCCTTCAAGCTCTATAGTTTCAAATGGATCTAATTGGCAAATGTGAAATATAAAAAGGTCTAAAAGACTGTATGAAATTCATTAGGATTTATAAGAAAAGTTTTTGAGCAGAGGAAGCCGAACAAAAGGGTCATAAAGCCCGCAGACACCCAATCTTTGAAAACGCATTTCTTCAAAACTACCGTACCCAGAAAAAAGTTGTTAACTACGAAGAAGAAACTCTAGTTTTTTTTTTACATTTTATAAATACTTCAATTTAAAAGAGCTTTTTTGAACTGATTTTTTTGAACTTTCCGTTTTAAATTTTGTGTTAATCAAAATCTTTTAGTTTGAAGCTAGTTGCAAGCCAACACCTGAAATTGGCACCTACCGTAACCCTTGTCCTAATTTTAACCCTAATTATCTCAGCTCATGGGATAGATATCAAAAAGTTGTTAACTGCTAAAATGTTTATCACAAAATCAGCAACATTTCATCAGTTGACAACAATATCTTGAACAGGAAACAAGATAATTAGGTTCAAAGGAACGATTTAATAAGGGAGTTGCACAGATTTCAAAAGTAAAAATTCCAGTTTATTTAAAGGAGGACAGACAACAAAAATTTCGGGGAAAATTTCAGGGAATGTGTATTTTGCCGTCGCGGTGTTCGCACCTAAAGCACGCAATCCCACGCGCAAACATTTTTATTTTTTTATTTCCCGACTTTATTTTTTTCAATTTTTAACGACTTCAAACATTAAAAAAGCTCTTTTTTCTTATTTATTATAAAACCCATATAAAAGTAAATTTTTTATGTAAATTTAAAGTTCTATCGACCGATTATTTAGCCAGTCGCCGGTGTTTTTTATAGGCATGCGAAAAAAAACTATTTTCTCTTCGATAACCGTTTCTTCACTGTTCCTATTTATCTCATTACTTCTCGTTATTACACTAGGAATAAAAACTGTTTTATGACTGGGGTTTTCAGAGACGTCTCCATTTTTACTGCTTCCTTCACCTTCCGACGACCAGCCCTGCACGAGGATTGTTTTAATTATGTGGTTTTTTTTTCAATTGTTATGTCTCTTTCTGAAAATTAATTGTAGTTTTTTTTCATAATTTATTTGTTAACATAATAAAACAAGTTTCTTCATTTTCAACTGATTTTGATACCTCGGAGCGAGGCCTCGGCGGCACGCTGGTAGCCCTTCAGAAATTCCGAGTTCAAAAAGTTTAATCCGAAGGAAACAAGGGAAGAAAAAAGTAAAAACACCAGCAGGGATTGAACCTCTGACCTCCTGAATATTAGCCTAGAGCGTACCCACTACACTACGCGTGTAAGAGGCGACCATCGCATTTTTCACATTATGAAGCGACGCCGCAGCAGCAAGCTAGTGAAGAAATTAGGGTGACAAAAAAGAGCATTTTTTCGTCCTTGAAGTGTTTTTTTCAGGTTTTTAAGTACATAGCTATATTTATACTTCAGAGTTATATCTTTTGAGTAAAAATGAAAATTTTTAAATTTTTGATGTCTACCCTCCTTTAAACGTGATTTTTCGAAAAAATGTTGAAAGAAATTTAAAATTCTAGGTAAAACGACTACGTGAATTGATTTAGAAACCATTGACCTCTGGGAGAGTAATATAAAAGAAGAAGGCAATGAAAGAAAGAATCAGTTCTCGCCTTCTCTGGTGACACGGGAATCCGGGACAGGGGCCCTGGGTCCTGGCTCTTGG
>NC_013490.2:3460451-3471820 GCF_000004555.2 Caenorhabditis briggsae
GATGTTTTTTAAAGATTTCAAAATGTTTTTGTTAATTCCCTCCCAGGTGTATGAAAAAACCTGACAAAAATCTGAGAAAACACTGAAAATCAATAAAAATTCGAATTTCGCGCGCTTTTACCGGCAGTTGGCCTAGAAAACTCACACCTGGCCGCTAGGCCACCGGGTCCCACTTTGACTTTTCGATGCCGTTTTTCTCAATGAAGGATTTTTTTTTGAATTTTTTCTTTGCTTTTATGGGAATCTACATGGATTTCTGCACAAAATAAAGCAATAAAATCTTTCACCGCACACCACCTTTAATGGCGCACATCTCAAAAATTACGGTAGCTAAAAAAAGTTGTCAATCATTTTATGCTAATGTAAGCAACTTTGTAGTTTATAAATTTTATCTATCTACAGTAGTTTTTGAGCTGTGCGCCTTTAAAGACAGGACACCTTCCTCGCCGCCCTCTCCGATAGGCCTTTTTTGGTTTAAAGGTGGGGGGACATGAAAAAATAATGTTCTCGAAATTCCGTTTAAATATGCCCCTCGAGGAGTTGAACTTGTCGAGACAAGTATTGACAGTGCGGCGCCGCTACCGACTGAGCCACACGGGCAAAAAGGCAGCCGGCGCCAAAATGCATACATAAAGGTGAGGACGACCGCTGTAAGCAGAGTGACATTAAGCGTTGTACACCGTAACGGTAGAATGCATACCCTAGCTACAAAAATCCTCGAAAAATCTCCTGTCCCTCCACCTTAAAAGGCGCATATCTAAAAAACTACGGTAGCTAAAAAAAATTGTCAACTAAAAAGATGTGTATTACTCTTGTCCGAAATCAATACACGTTGCGACCGAGAAAACAACGGTGGGCGAAGCTTAGCTCCCACAGAGAGAACCTTACTGTATTTTTCAAATTATTGCACGCGCCTTTAATACAGTACCTCAACATTTATCGAATTTTCTCAAATTTCTCTCATTTTTTCGCTTGTTTCTATCTAATTTTGTGTAATTCTTATAAATCTTTAACTTATTCTTCTTTTAAAATAGAAAAAAAACAGCTAAAAAGGGCCCAAAATACAAAACGTCCGAGGTACGGTATTCNGGGCCCCACCTTTAAATGAAGGCCGGCTTCTCGGACAGGACAGAGAAGGGGGAGAGGAACTTTAAAGGCGCATAACTCAGAAACTACTGTGGCTAGGTGAAAATCACCAACTAAAAATTGCTCAGCATATTATTTTACACATTTGTCTAGTTGACACCTTTTTTCTAGCTACCGTAGTTTTTGAGCTATGCGCCTTCAAAGTCTGTATCGCTGAGACGCAGACAATTAGAGTGTCTAGCTGTCTGCGTCTCTCCAGCAAACTTGCATATCTTGGCTTCTAAATGAGTTAGAGGCTTCTAGTTTAGACAGAAATATCTAAAAAATTTTGGAGATTTTTTTTTCGAATTTTGAATTGTTTTAAATTTTATTTTCAGATCCCCCACCACCGGATCCGATGACGTGGCAGTCGTACGTCCTCCCACTCATCGGAAGTGCTCTCTTGTCCACATTCACCTTCTTTTTAGGTATTTTAAAGACCAATTTTTTTTCTGAAATTTGTTTTTTTCCAGGAAAATGGGACTATTCGGTTGTATGGGTGCTGGTTATAGTGATTCTAAGTGTCACTAAAAGTTTTCTATGGAGAAAAAGAGAAAGGAGGTGCGGACATCCGGATAAACAGAAATTCAAAAATTACTTTTTTTCAGATTAATATCTCTGCGAGCCACAGCTCTGCGTGAGAGAGAAGTCATAATGGCTCAACTTCAAGATCTTCCAGCTTGGGTTCAATTTCCAGACACTGAAAGAGTCGAATGGATGAATAAAGTGATACATCAGTTATGGCCGTATGTTGGAGAATATACAAAAACGTTTATGAACGATTTTATTATCCCACAGGTTAAAGTAAGTGCGCTCTATTGATAAATAACCGATAATTTTTTCTAGCTACTGTAGTCCTTGAGATGTGCGCCTTTAAAGTTGGCGCTCCTGATTACCTCGCGCACGTTAGACTGAAGGCCAACTTTAAAGGCACATATCTCTAAACCTACGGTAGCTAAGAAAAAGTTGTCGATTACAAAAATAAAGCTCTATTTTTGTTCTTATTTTTGCAGTTGACAACTGTTTCCTAGCTACTGTAGTTTTTGAGATATGCGTCTTTAAAGTTAGCGCCCTTCTATCTCGCGCGCGTTAGACGGAACGAAGGCGCGCCAACTTTAAAGGCACATAGCTCAAAAACTACGGTAGGTACAAAAAAGTTGTTAACTATTACTCTCGTCCGAAATCAATGCACGTTGCGGCTGAAAATTTACTCAAAATCGCATCGTCGGTCGCACAGCGAAAAAACAAATTGATACATGCGCCTTTGAATACCGTACCTCGGACGTTTTGTATTTTGGGCTCTTTTTGGCTGTTTTTTTTTCAATTTATAAGAAAAATAAATTAAAGATTTATAAGAATTACACAAAATTAGACAGAAACAAGCGAAAAAATGAGAGAAATTTGAGAAAATTATAAATATTGAGGTACTGTATTAAAGGCGCGTGCAATAATTTGAAAAATACAGTAAGGTTCTCTCTGTGGGAGCTAAGCTCCGCCCACCGTTGTTTTCTCGGCCGCAACGTGCATTGATTTCGGCCAAGAGTAATACAACAATGAAGCTCTATTCAGAGTTTTCCTTTTTGTAGTGGACAACTGTTTTCTAGCTACCGTAGTTTTTGAGCTATGCGCCTTTAAAAGTTAAGCCCTCCTTCTCTCAGGCACCCTAACTTTAAAGACGCGTATCTCAAAAACTACGGTAGCTAGAAAAAAGTTGTCAACTACAAAAACAAAGCTTTTCACTAAAAATTTTCAAAATTTTGTTAGGCCCAAATGCCAGGAATGTTCAAAAATTTCAAATTCACAAAAATGGACATGGGAGATATCCCATGTCGTGTGGGCGGGATCAAAGTGTACACAACGAATGTGGGAAGAGATCGAATTATCGTTGACATGGATGTAGCATACGCTGGAGACGCTGATTTTACAGTATCCTGTTGTGGATTTACGGGCGGTATGAATAATATTCAGGTTGGTTTATTTTATAAAATTGATTTTTTTAATTAGTGCTTCTCTGAGCTTTGAAGGAGCCACTAGTTGAGCAATCGCGTAGCTCGAAGGATTCAAAAATGTGAATTTTCAGTTCTCCGGAAAACTCCGCGCTATTCTGAAACCCCTTCTACCGTATCCCCCAATGGTCGGCGGAGTGTCCGGAACGTTTTTGGAAATGCCAAAAATGGATTTCAACCTGACGGGAATGGGCGAAATGGTCGAGTTGCCGGGATTAATCGATGCGATTCGAAGTGTCATCAATAGTCAGGTACAGTAACCAGAATTCATGAAAATACAGTATTCCTATTCAGATCGCCGCATTATGCGTACTGCCCAACGAAATTGTGGTTCCATTGGCTCCAGACGTTGATGTCACAAAATTATACTTCCCAGAACCAGATGTTAGTTTTTTTTTCATCTTCGGAAAATTTTTTTAATTGTTTATGTTCATTTCTAAGACGCAAATACCTTCAAAAGCAGGCACATATGCCTTGAAAAAAACCAGCAAAAAAGTTTCCTTCCGGCGGACTCGAACCCTGGACCTCGTGGGCAATAATGTAGCGCGCTAGCCACTACACCACGGTGACACCACTGCAGAGAAGCGGGGGATGGCGTAAACATTAGCGGCTTTTCCGCCACCTTTTGCCGACATCCATGGCTCTCCTAACCCATCCCAGTGTGCTGAAGTCCAACGAAGGAGCGTCTCCAGATTCTGCCCAGAAGCCGTCAAATTCAGAATTTTGAAAATAAAGGAAAAGACAGAAAATAAAGGAAAAGTATCAAATAAAAGAAATTCAGATCTATCTGTCTAAGTTTCAGCTCAATCGGTCAATTTTGAGTGGGTGAAAAAGCGCTCGACATACGACAGTTAGAAAATACGTTATATCTCTAGAACCATAATTGCTATCAAAAATTCTTAACTACAAAAATGATCCTTATAAAAATTCACATATTTTGTTAGTTTATACATTTTTGATATCTTCAAAATGAATAGAGTTACGCCGTCTTAAGTTGCGACGCTCATATTATGAGACGCATAGACGAGAGCGTTAGAGCTTTATATCTCAAAAACTATAAGAGCTAACTGGAAGCTGATTACTACAAAAATGTAGAACATACAATTTTTAACATTTTATCAGTTGACAACGTTTTGATAGAATTTTTAGTCCTTGAGATATAAGCCCTCAAATGAAAGAGTCACTAAAATTTGGTATCCTATTTTCAATAAGTTTTTTCTCAAAACGGGTTGAAGCTAACAAAATTATGCCAAATACAAAAATGTAGGACCTAAAATTTTTAACATTTTATCAGTGGACAACTTTTCGATAGCATTTTTAGTTCTTGAGATATGCGCCTTTATAGCTGGGACTCCTTTAATCTTCTTGCCGATAGTTGCCTGCACAATTTCCAAAGGTGCATAGCTCAAAAACTACAATAGCTACAATAAAGTTGTCAACTACAAACATAAAGCGTATACAATTTTAAACATTTTTGCAGTTGACAACATTTGATACCACTTTTAATTCTTTAGGTATGCGCCTTTAAAGTTGAAACAAACGAAATTTCCAGGGTGTGGTTCGTCTGAAAGTGATCGAAGCGAAAAATCTGGAAAATCGAGACATCTCGTTCATCAAAAAAGGAAAATCCGATCCATATGCTGAAATTCAAGTGGGATCGCAATTCTTCAAGACACGAACAATCGACGACGATTTGAATCCAATTTGGAATGAATATTTCGAAGCGGTTGTTGATCAGGCAGACGGACAAAAATTGAGAATCGAGTTGTTTGATGAGGATCAAGGAAAAGATGAGGAATTGGGACGACTTTCGGTGGATTTGAAAATGGTTCAGGCAAAAGGAACTGTTGATAAGGTTAGTCGGGGTTTTCTGAAAGACTAGCAGTGTTAGAAAATTTTGGTTTACTGGAGAATGTAGACCTTGAAATTTTACACACTTTGTTAGTAAAAACGGAAACTTTTTTGTAGCTCTATTCCTAACCGAGATATAGTCACTTGAAGTTTGCCGCTTAGAAACGCAAGGAGGGGGAGAGACGCAGACAACGCTTGTGTCTGCATCTCTGCGTCTCTCGCCTTCAAAGCTGAAAACGGCCGTAACTAGCTTCAAAATGGTCCGTTTTGGTTCGTTTAAAGTGTATTTTGGAGAAGAAAACATGAGGAATCTGATGTGCCCAAAATTGAAACATTACATTTTCAGTGGTACCCACTGGAAGGCTGCAAACACGGTGACCTACACCTCAAAGCCACATGGATGTCGCTGTCGACGGATTTGAAGCATTTGGAGAGACAAGAATGGGAAGCTGAGTGGGGACAAGCGGACAAACCGATTCACTCGGCGCTTCTTATGGTTTACATCGATTCAGTTGCAGATCTTCCGGTACAGTAATCCCATAACAATTATAAAAATTGAGAACTGCATATTTACAGTATCCCAAGTCAAAATTGGAACCATCGCCATTCGTAGAAGTCAGTCTAGGAAAAGAGACGCAGAGAACGCCAGTGAAAGTGAAGACAGTTAATCCGTTGTTCCAGTCGAAATTCATGTTCTTTGTGAGACATTTAGAAGGACAGGAGTTGAAATTTGAGGTTGGTTTTGGGCAATTTCTGGAAATCTGAAATCTCGAGAAAAATAATTTAACACACACAATCATTTTTTTTTCTTCCCCCTCCTCGCGGCGCCGCGAAGCTCTCTTTTCTTATACGCGCTCTGCCGCAAGATGTTTCGGCGACCGCGTCGCGCAGTCGTGTACACGCGGCGTCGCTGATCCAGAGACTTGGGGGAGTCTCTGGTTCAGTCCCTCCAACCCATAGAAAGCCTAAGCAATTCTTTTTTTTTCTTTTTTTAGGCTGTGGATGATGGCACTCGTCGATCCCTTGGCACCCTGAACATCCCATTGACCACACTGATGAAAGAACCAAAGCTAGAACAGAACCAGCAGATGCATATGCTCACTTTAGGTGTTCATCAGAGCCCAATTGTGATTACCACAAGGATTAGGGTAAGTTTTTTGAAAATTTTATTAACTGTTTTTGTGATTTTTTTGATTGGCTTTTTCACTCTTCAGCTGTGGTGTGATTTGTGATTTTTTCTATTGACTAATTTTTTTTGGTGATTGGTGGTATTTTTAATTTCTTGTCCTTGGCTTTTTTAATCGGATAAAATCCACTAAAATTATCGGAAATCCCGAATTGTAGGTCCTGGAAAAATCAGAAGGAGACTCCGACAAGATGCGAGATATACAACGAGAAAAGGAGGATGAGAAATTGAGAAACAATGTAGAAATTTGAAAATTGAAAATGTTTTTCCCGCCAAAAATTTGAAATTGAAACTGAACAAGTGCGCTCCATTGGACAAGAGATTGAAATCAAAAATTAAAAACTTCAAAAATTCACAAAATTCGAAGTTCAGAACTTCAGGGTTTTGGAATTTTCGGATTTTTGAAATTTTCGGATTTCAGAAATTTGGAATTTTGACCTTTGAATTTGAATTTTCGGTTTTCTTAATTTTACAAATACACGGTATTTTTTAAGATTTTCAGCATTTCGAATTTCTGAAAATAATTTCCAGAAATTGGATTAGCCTGATTTTTGTTATTCTCGATTGTTGAGATTTCAAACTAATTTAGTACGATTTGTGACGTTGAGAGCTTCAAAATGAGTCCAAACACGACTAATTTCTGGCCACTTTCAATTTTAATCGATGCGTTGCGGTCGCGTCGCGGTCGGTAGACAGTCGTGTGTGATCTCATTTTGAAGCTGGAATTTCGGTAAAGCTGAAAACGATACTGAAACAATCAAAAAATGAGATTATTTTAAGATTTTCAGCGTTTCAAGTTTTCTGAAAAAATGTGTTCATAAGTTTGATCAGCCAGATCTTTTTGATTTTTGCGTTTTTATTTTTGAAATTACATTAGTACGTTTTGTGACGTTGAGGGCTTCAAAATGACCCCAAACACGACTATATTAGGACCACTTTTAATTTTGACCATTGCGTTGCGGTCGCGTCGCGGTCACGAGATCAAAACTCAAAGTTGAGCTAGACTAGTCGTGTTTTAGCTCATTTTAAAGCTCATAACCTGGAAAAGATGAAAAACACATAGAAACGAGCGGAAATTAGCTAAAAGTTGCAAATTCGAAAATTCGAAAATCCAAAAATTCTAAAATCGCACCTGATTCAATTTTCTGATTTTCCTGATTCCCACTAGAATTCCACTAGAGCGCACTTGCCCAACGACACAAAACGTTTTTCTGTAGCTTTTTTTCAAATTTTTAAAGCTTCCGCAGCCAAAAATTGTAAAACAAACACACACACCGAAAAAATGCTTTTTGGGCTAGAATTTAGAAAATTTGAAACAGATAAATTTTTTTTTGATTTTTTGAAATTGTTAGAAAGTTTTAAGAATTCAGAAATTCAGAAATTCAATTTTTCAAAAAAATTTCAGGCTCTCATTCAAGGAAAACCAAAAAAGACAAATGACAATCAATTGGGACATGATGTTTTAGGAGAATATGGAAATGGTAATTATCATCGATTATTGATTTTTTAAATAATTTCAGGATTTTAGAATTTTAGAATTTTAAAATTTTAGAATTTTAGAATTTTAGAATTTTAGAATTTTAGAATTTTAGAATTTTAGAATTTTAAAATTTTAGAAATTTAAAATTTTAGAATTTTAGAATTTTAGAATTTTAAAATTTTAGAAATTTAAAATTTTAGAGTTTTAAAATTTTAGAATTTTAAATTTTAGAATTTTAGAATTTTAGAAATTTAAAATTTTAGAGTTTTAAAATTTTAGAATTTTAGAGTTTTAGAATTTTAGAATTTTATAATTTCAGAATTTTATAATTTCAGAATTTTAGAATTTTAGAATTTTAGAATTTTAGAATTTTAGAATTTTCTCAAATTTTAGTAATTTAGAATTTTCTGGAATTTTAGAATTTTCTGGAATTTTAGAATTTTAGAATTTTTGGATTTTAGAATTTTAGAAATTTAAAATTTTAGAATTTTAGAATTTTAAAAATTAAAAATTTTAGAATTTTAGAATTTTTGGATTTTATTGATTTTTTCAGCCTTCCATATCGAAAGAGCAAATGGAAAAGTGAATGGAAATGCTGTAGCAGTTGAACCAGCAAAAACTGTCAATTTGGATGCAGCTGACGATGATGTGGAGATCAAATTGAATGTTGATAATTATCAGGTAGATACTGGAAGGGCATATTTTGAAATTTTTTGCGTTGAGAGCTTCAAAATAAGTATAAACATGCTTATGCTCCTTTAAATTTGGAATTTCCACTTTAAAGGCGCATGATGAGTCTGAAATTTTGAATTTCTAAAAAGTAGGTCATGATTATACTCATTTTGCATCGTACTAAAAAAGCAAATTCTCAAAAATTTGTAATTTCAGAAAAATTTAATCGGAAAACTTTCGAATATGGTTTGTTATTTTTCACATTAATCACTAAATTTTAGGTTTTTGGCACCAATGTTTTTCGAAATTTCATAAATTTCGGGGTTTCAGAATTCTGAAGTTTCCAAGTTTCGAAATTATAATAGAAAGATTGCCCCTCTATTTGCCCTCACTGTTTTCCTTAATTTGTTATTTTTTCAAATTTTCCTCCAATCAAGAACCACAAACGCGCTCTATCGCACAATTCAGTTTAATACCACAAATAAGAAGCAAAATCGTTGGAGCGCCCTTGAATATTTCTCAAATTGTTAAAAATCATTCCAGATCCTTCGCTCCGACTCCAACAGCTCATTGAACAGCCACGGACGGTCGAATAGCCGGCTGGGAAGATTATTCCGATCGAAACATGAGATGAAGAAACGAGAGACAAGGTAATTGCTTATTTGGATTTTTTGAAAGTTTCTGGAATCTTTCAGAACTTTTTAGAATTTTCTAAAGCATTCTAGAAGCTTCCAGACCTGTCCAAAGGTTTCTGGAACGTTGTAGAAGCGTCTAAATACTTTAACAGGCTTCTGGACGCTTCCAGAAGGTTCCATAATTTTCTAGAGGTTTCTAGAACGTTCCAGGGATTTCCAGACAAAATTTCAAACTTTAGAAAATCTGAAATTTTCCTCTTTCAGAGCCGACGAGAATCGCGGAGAAATCGAAATTCGAATCGATTTCGATGAACTGGTGAATCAGCTGAAAATCGCTGTAATTCGGTGTCGTGATTTGATGACTTTTGATAAGAAGGATCAGTGTAATCCTTACGTTTCGGTGAGTTTTTTAGAATTCAGAATTTTCGAAATTTTTCGTCTTCAGTTTTGATTTTTTAGGTTCGAAGTTATTTTAGTACGATTTGTGACGTTGTGAACTTCAAAATGAGCCTAAACACGGCTAATTTCGGACCACTTTCAATTTTGATCATTGCGTTGCGGTCGCGTCACGGTTGATAGATCAAAACTCAAAATGGAACTAGACTAGTCGTGTTTGGGCTCATTTCAAAGCTCAAAACTTGGAAAGGATGGAAATGATACAGAAATAATCAAAAAGATGATATATTTTAGGATTTTCAGCTTTTCAAATTTTTTTTTTAAAAACGTGTTCAGCAGTTTGATTATCCAGATCTTTTTGAGTTTAAATTTTTAAGGTTTGAAATTACTTTAGCACGATTTATGGCGTTGTGAGCTTTAAAATGAGCCTAAACACAACTAATTTCTGACCACTTTCAATTTTAATCGATGCGTTGCGGTCGCGTCGCGGTCGGTAGATAGAAACGCAAAATTGAGCTAATCTAGTCGTGTTTGGGCTCATTTTGAAGCTCAAAACTTGGAAGGAATGAAAATCATAGAGAAACAAGCAGAAAGTAGCTGAATATCTCAAAATTTTAAGCATTTTCTTTTCTAAACCCATTCTAAAGTTCAAAAATTCAAAAACCCTGAAATTCTACAATTTTCAGGTAAAACTGGTGGCATTGGATGGGCACAAGGAGGTTTTCAAAAAGAAAACACCAACTGCCAAGAATACGAGAAATCCGCATTTCGATAATCAGTAAGCTACAGTAACCCGGTAAATCTGCACATCTAACTATATTTCAGTGTCGAAATCGACGTCAATCCATCAGATTTATTGAACCATAAAGTAGTGATAAATGTGAAGGATGACACCAACTACGGTACTTTTGTCGCCAAACCAGTCCTTGGATGTGTGAGTTTTTTTCGTTGTAAATTTTGAAAACTTTTTTTTGAAAATACCAATTTTTCAGCTCGAAATCCGTCTCGACAGTCTTCTGAACCGTCAGCTCAGCCAACGATGGATCCCATTGTCCGTGGAGCGCAAATAAAACTTCTCCATTAAAAAAATTTTTTCAAATTGCCAAGAAAATGATATATTTTATTTTGTGCCTATTTTTGTACTTTTTGAAAGACGTTTTTGTCACAAACGGGTCGGTGAAATATACAATGAATTTGATTTTTGATGAATAATAATATTTTGATTTTTGATGAATAATTTTGGGTTGAAAAAAAAAGAAAAACGGACAAAACCGCAAAACGGATTGAACCCTTGGCCTCGTGGACACCAGCGCACAGGTATAGGGGGATTGCCGAAAAACGGGCCGTCTGGCGGGCGCGGACTGCCGAAAAGCGAACAGTCGGCAGTCGAATCGCGCGCCGCCGACGGTCCGTCTGTACGATTTGCGCCTCGAAGACGGACCGTCTATAATGATAGCGCCTTCTTGACAGTTCATCATTAAACCGGTAATAAACAATATAAATTCTTTATTCAACTAATAGTTTCTGTGGATTGTGTATTGTTTTTAAAAAGTAACTCTGATTTTTTCAAAGGTGAATTTTTATGAGTAGAACAAGAGAAAACACATAAGAAATCACAAGTTCTGAATAAGACAGAACTTCCGATTTTTTTTCTGTGTTTTCCATACTTGTGAAGGGCCGGTTTGAAGCGGATTGGTGTTCAGATAGTATTACTTCAATACGTCCAAGTGCGATGTCCGGACCGAGATTCGTCTTCCAGTTCTAAGTTTTTGGCTTCAAATTGATCGGCCCCATGCTTGATGGTACGAGTAGTAAGAGATCCTTCTCTATCTAATTCTTTCATTTTCTTGTGGATAACATGCCTTGCTTAACCAGGAAGGAATAAAAACAGAAAAATCAGATTGAAAATTATAAATTAAATATCTAATTTTTTACCTTTTCCATTCTTCATCAGCATTTTGGGCACGCATGTTGGTCTTCAAATGGTAGACTTGGAAAAGTGGCCATAGATGAGATCT
>NC_013490.2:3472257-3475566 GCF_000004555.2 Caenorhabditis briggsae
ACCGCGAACTTCAAAATCTTGAGCGAAAAGTTGAAACATTGTTTCGAAAAAAGGTATTCAGTGTTTTTTTTCTTCGAGTTATTTTTCAATACATTCTAAAAATCAATAAATTCATTTTCAAAAACAAAAACAGCATGATATCATAACAATTTTCAAATATAACAAAAAGAAAACATAACAAGTAAAGTAAGGTTGAAAATTCAATTAGTTTTCAAATCATCAACCCAATCGGGATTTTTCGAAGCGATTTGACTACCGACAACGATCTTTTCAACGGTTTCAGTGCGTAAACGTGTTCGACGTTTGTCCAAAAGAAATGCAGCTGTCGAGAAGGTTGTCTCACAAACCGACTCACTAGGCACGATTGACAGCACTTTTGTTGCAACTGTATATAAGGCCGGATAATCGAGACGTTTACGGCTCCAATATTCTTCGATCTTCTCGCTACTTTTCACGTTGAAACTTTCGTCGAGATATCTGCAAGCGACTTAGTTTTAATTAGATGGGAGCGAAAAATCACCTTTTCAGTTCGCTATGAGTCGGTGCTTTCTCAGTGTTATCGCTCATTTCCAAAATATACTCAGGAACTTCTGTCGTGTCAACATTGAGGTCGATCAGATCCTTTGGCAACATTTCACTGATGTAGCTTACAGCTCTTTTTCTTTCTTCTTTCGTAAAGTTCTTCATATGCTTTGTACGGGGAGATAGCAATGTTGCTCCATAATGATGGGTCCCAAACTGTGAATAATAATGTTGGAGAGGTTTGAGACCAGATGTGGCCATGGCTTCAATCAGATCCAAATCCACAATATCCTTGTCCACGATCTTTGTAAAGTCCCGATCCTTGTATGCCGACCATTTATTCAATATGACTTTATAGGCAGGAAGAACACGGTGTATTGTGACTTCGTCTTGTCTCTGAAAGATGAGTAATACTATTGTGTATGTTGTAGTTATGGGGATTTCTTACTTGAAAATCGATTGAGTAGGTCAGAAGTGGTTTCAAGATGTGGAGAACTGCATTGACGTATTCAGGATGATCGTTAAGCCAATACATTGATGTTCTGCCTTTCAGAGACAATTTCGACACTAAATCAAGAATTTCTTTGTTCAGTTCTGTAACATCCACAAGACATTTGAGTCCATTCAGCCAGCGAGTATCGTTTGGCAGTGTGGGTAGACGTGACATCTCCGAACACGCTTGGAAGTTGTTTCTAATGGCCGAAGAGACGTTTTGGGCATTGTCGAGACATTCTGTTGCGATCGGAAGCAGTTTCATAATTTCCGGGTCCAACATCTTCGCATGTTTTTCCAACGGGTCAACGACTTTTTCACCCAGAAGATGGATGGAGTGGCTCACGCTTCGAATATCTGAAGGTTTTTTGGTTCACTAAAGAACAAGAAAGGAATGAACTTACAAGACGAAAAATGTGTACCTAAATTTGCTAATGCACCGTCGGCAGTAATGGAACAAGCCCTCGCTTCTTCTTCCGACCAGCCAACTGATTGAAGTCGATCGATAATTGCATCGGCAGTGTCTGCTCCGGTTTTACTATCTGTACTAGGAATAAATCCGATAGGCAACAGTCTTAGCTTGAATGTGTCGTCGATGTACGAGGCAAACATGGATAGGTAGTTCGAAACAATTTTTCCATGATCAACGATCATATTAACTCGTTGTTTTCCAACGTACGGCTTTAGTTCACCAAAAGCTCGTTTGATAAGTTCATCGGAAAATCTCAATGTATGTGTTTGGATCGTTTGGCGATGAGGGATTTGAGCTTTGGCTTCCTTTCCAAATATTCCACTGCCAGTGGCGTTCGCTACATCAATAACAAGATCCCTCATACAATCTCCGCCCATGTAATTGAAAGATTTTCCCGTTCTCAACGCATGCTTGGCAAGTGCGCGAGTAATTTTCGATGTTTGCTCTTTTGTGAACTGTCGCTTCAAAAAATCTGAACCAATGTTTGAAAATATGTATCTTTTTTTTCTTGTACCTGTCAATTTTCGTTGCTTAGCCAACGGTTCTACTGATCGGAGCGATTCATCACTTGTTTCCGGAATGGGTTCGCTGGCAGCTCTTTTACCAGTGCATCGATCCAAATGCCGAAAAACGTGACCACCGTCTGTTGCGGACAACAAAGTTTTGCATTGGGTACACAACGCTCTTCCTGAGGCACAGTATTCGTCACTCTCCACTGATTTGATCATAATCTGCTTGACTAATTCAGATTTGAACTCGTCACCCCAGAAACATTAGTTGGTTTGGAACAATATTTCACGAAAAGCTCACCAAAACGGCTTCATCTCCATCACTTTCCAGGAGCTTCAGAAGCTTTCGATCGGCTTCCGTCTTCTTACGGTTCATTTCGGTTGTTCGGAAGAATAATGGCTATGAAGATGCGCTCGAGGCGTGGGACTTTTTTCGAGAATTCAAAACAATTTTTGTGTATGGAGGATGGGCCAATGGCGTGCGCTTTTCACAAAGTTTATCCAAGTTTTTGAGGGGAGAGACGATGCGCTCGAGGCGTGGAAGTTTCTACAATANTCAGTTTTAATTAATTTGATGACAAAATAGAGCAAAAAATCGAGAAAACTGGACGAAAATGCGAAAAACATTGAAAAAACACAATAAAATAAAAAAAAATGTTTTAAATACGATGCTCCGAAATTCCGCATTCGCGTTGTTTATCGCTTTGACAAAAATGGCGGCTGTTTAAATTCATTTTTCAAAAATTTTGTTTTTTTTCTGCCGGGCCCTGAAAATTTTCTCTCGGCCCGGCCGGGCCGCCGGGCCGAAATTTCACAAGTATGGTGTTTTCGCAAAATTCAAACTTCATAGAAACTTAACTAGGAAAATCAGAAGCTTTTTTTCTCGTTCCTTTTGTTCTCTTTCTCTTCTTCGTTTTTCGCTTTCAACTTTTTTTCGTTTCTCGGTATCAGAGATGAGCGGAAGAGATTTAAGGAAATTTACGGAAGACGTTTTATCTTCGAAATGAAAAATGCTACCAAAAAGCTGTCAACAGACAAAATGTAGATCTCAATGAGAGCTATCGATTGGATAAAAATGTTTCGAAATTTTGTTGGATTATTTAAATAGAGTCTTTCTTCCGTCTTCCGTTTTCCGTGTGCCAGACGGAAGACGGAACACGGAAGAAACGCCATATCTCAACTCCCCATCACTATTATGAGATAACTTTTATACCAATAAATAACTCTCATTGAGGTCTACATTTTGTCCGTTCACAACTTTTTGGTAGCATTTTTCATTGTNAAAATAAACNGTNNNCNGTAAANNNCNGNAAA
>NC_013490.2:3475571-3514568 GCF_000004555.2 Caenorhabditis briggsae
TCCTCCTNNCTCTCTTGCTCGGTATGTACATTTCTCTCATTGAACAGTATTTTTCACTTATATGTACGTTCAAAATAAGTAAAATTGATGCGTTCGCAACACTAAAAATTGACAAGTAAAAAATCTTTAGATTTTTAGGCTCTGCGGCATTTTTAAAACAGACTTCAAAAGAGCGACGTTTCGCATGTGAAATTTAAAAAACGAGTCAGAAACAGCAAAAACTGATTTTCGTATTAATTTTTGTGCGAACCTTGCAAAGTTGTTACTTTCCAAACATGCACTTGCAAAACGTCACACCTATGAAGTATCGGCGAGGTGAATTTTCGACAACGCATGAACCATTTCAGAGTTTACGATAGTTTTTGCTTCGGAACGTATAAAAACTTTCCAACTCACCATATAAAAACTCCTGAAAGGCTGCATTTGTAACGTTCCGAAGCAAAAAATAGCGAAACTTTCGAAACTTTCATCGCAAGGAGTTTTCGCCAATTTTTTCTGCGTTTTCAACTAAAAACGCGCAGAGCGAAAGGACGCAAAGCTTTTCAGTGCTTCTTTATGCCAGTAGTTAGATAAATTAAGCGAAAAATACTGAATTTCAATAAGAGAACACTTCGAAAAGCGAAAGAAACTGAAAAAAAGACGAAAAATTAGTAGTCTTGTGCCGCTAAACAAGGCGCAGCCGGGATTTCGGAGTGTCGTTGCAAATCTCTATAACCGAAATTTTGAAACTCGGCAGTTATAAAACAGTATTTAAAAACGAATTGTTGTGATTTTTGAAGAAAAACGGAAAAAATAGCACATCCAGACACAAATTGTACAAAATTAAAAACAAATTTTGTCGGAAATCTTAAGCAAATTGAAAAATATGACCGAGAACATGTGTCCTGAACGATTGATTATGTTCTATGTGGAACCGTGTATGTAAGGTGATAAATTCTAAGCTCAGTCCGGTGGCGTTTGCTAAGCGAGTAGGAGCGATTCCTTATGATATTCTGATCCCTCCCACTTGACCTACATGACTCTAGTCGGTCCGTCTGTGTCGTGGAATATCACATATTCCACGAGTCTTTAATCTCAAATGAGGAATGTTCTTTCAGGGTTCTTCAGATCTTTTACACCCCAACGGCCTGCATTCAAACTCCCGCCAACGTCACCAGTTTTAAGCGTCTCGTGCGTACACTCCACCAATAACACGCTTCTCCGGCGCCAAGTTCAAGTCACCTGCTCAAACATGTCACATTAATTCTCTCTTATCTTTGAGATGGCCTTAAGTCATCTTTCGCTAACCTTTTCTCTATAATTATAATTAATAAAGACTTAGTATTAAGTCAATGTTCTTTCTATTGACATTTAGGTGCACAGTTTCTAATTCCTCACATTCGTTGAACTCTTCATCGTTTTCTCTCTTGTCTTCGACGTCGAACCAATTGTGTCACTGTCTCTGGCAGTGGACCACAAAAGTCTGGTCATTTTACTTTTTTATTTGTACAGGTCCCATTTCTTGCCAAATTATCTATAGATTTCCCCCCATGCATTGCAAATAAATATATTATTTTTATCATGCAATGACAACTCGAGTAAAGATCTTGGAACACGAAAATGCTAACACATGCTTCTAGATATATACCAAGGAATTTTCAAACATATTTTTTTATTCAGCCGCCATCAACCAGTCAGCGCCTATTCGACTGTCATTTAGCAGTTTTTCACCAACCGCGCCTCAAATCCTAATTGATATAGAAATGCTTCTAATAACGCATTTTTTAGCTTCCCAGACACCTCTATGACTTTTATGATGTTTTTAGAGAGAACTATTTTTTCAACAAAATTTTCCATTCTGAAAAAATTTGGACCACCAACCACCGGTCGTTGGCCAGTCAGCGCCTCTTCGAATGTCATTTAGCAGTCGTTCAACAACCTATTTTTTGAGGTGGTCATATTTGAGGAAAATAAGATTCTATCAACATTCTATAATCTAGTGGGAGTATGAGAAATTGTTTTCTGCATGATTTCCAATCAGAACCATCAAGTATGTTTTCCAATCGGTACCGACTGTCCGTCGACGGACCGTCGACGGCCCGTCAGTTCTCCTTTGGCTGCCAACTAGCAGTCATTCGCCAGTTTGCGCCTCTTCAACTGTCATTTACCAGTTTTTCGGCAGTCCCCCTTTACCTGTGCGTGCACCACTTCCCCGACACCACCGCGGCAACGATAGTCATATGCGCGGAAGCCAGTTAAGTGGTAGGCGCTTCTTCGCTTTCGAAGCTAAATGGGAGGAAGCATGTGGCGGGAATTCAAAATTAGAGAAAAATCTAAAAATTTCATAAAAATCAGAAAATTTGTATTTTTTATACTTTGGACACTCCCAAACCAAAAGAACAAAAGAAACCAAATTCTGCAAACTTCCCACTTTCTCAAGAAAATATAAATTCAGTAAAAAGGAATAAAATATTAGCATATATGTAAATTCAATGGGAGCCAAGAATCCTTTATAAGGAGACCGTATTCCTCCATTGTTTTATATTTGGTTTTCCATTGAAATGGCACGAGGTAAGTTGAAAAATCTGAATTTTCAGAACTTTTTTTTAAATTTCCAGCTCCTGACATCTGTTTCCTTATATGCCTCCTGGCAATTGGATCGATTGGAATTTTCGGACAAACTGGTAAATTTTGAATAAAAATTCTGTAAATAAAGAAAATAAGCAAGATCTTTTCAGCTCTTCCAGGCGCCAACAAGAGCGATGTGTTCCATGAAGGAGGAGATGTTTCAGGTAAGCATTAATACCTTCTTAATATCTTAAAAACCGCTAGAGGTTCAAAAAAGTTGTAAACTACAAAAATGTAGAACTTAAAATTTTACACGTTTTGTTAGTTGACCAATTTTTTGTAGATTTAATCCTAGTTAAGATATAGCAATTTGAAGTTAACTTTCTTTTCATGTTATATCTCAGGAACCAATTAAGCTACTGAAAAACGGTCAACTAACAAAATAAAGATCTTAAAATTTTACACATTTTGTTGGTTTACAACTTTTTGGTAGCTTTGTTCCCAGCGGAGATATAGCAAATTGAAGTGAGGACTAGTTAGAGACACTCGGTGCCACTTGTGAAAGAGGGAGACGCAGACAACGCAAGTGTCTGCTTTTCTCCGTTTCTCAAAACTTCAAAACGACGTTGCTATCTTCAAAATAGCTCGTTTTAATTTGTTTAATGTGTAGTTTGGAGGAAAAAACAAGAAAACTAAAAAATTAGCCAATTTTCAATAGCAGTACTAGTTTTTGAGATAATTCCCTTAGTTAATGTCGTCATTCTTGATTTTCTAGGTTGGGGATTACTCTCGAACAATTTGTATCGTTTTGAGCTTTGAAATGAGCCTAAACACGACTAATTTCGGAACACTTTCAATTCTGACTAGTGCGTTGCGGTCGCGTTGCAGTCGGTAGATCAAAACTCAACATTGTGCGAAACTAGTCGTGTTTGGGCTCATTTTGAAGCTCAAGACTTTAATAGTGTGAAAACAACACAGAAACAGGCAAAAAGTGGAAAATATTCAAGATTTTCATCGTTTCAAGTTTTCTGAAAAAATGTGTTCAGAAATTTGATTAGCCAGAGCTTTCTGATTTCGATTTTTGAGGTTTGAATTTACTTTCGTATGATTTATAACGCTGTGAGCTTTAAAATAAGCCCAAACACGACTAGTTTATGACCACTTTTAATTTTGACCATTGCGTTGCGGTCGCGTCGCGGTTGATAGATCAAAACTCAAAATTGAGCTAGACTAGTCGTGTTTTTGCTCAATTTGAAGCTCAAAACTTGGAAAAGATGAAAAACATATTGAAACTAGCGGGAACTAGCTGAAAATGTTGAACTTTCTGTATTTTTCCAGCAATCCCCAACGCCACGGCCATTGAAGCTCTCCAAAAATTCAAAGGAAACAGCACAATTGTCTCATTCTACAAGGCACTCCGAGAACTTTACCTAACAAATGGATTCGACAAACATGTCTTATTCAACGGTGTCATTTTGGGACAAACTATAATTCCAGATTTCCAATGGCTAGAATTAATTCGAGCACTTGAAAATTCGTTTGGAGACGTCAAAAATGGAGATGTGTATTTTAGAAGAATCGAAGGAATGATTGAGATGAACGAACCGGTTGCACTAATCCATGAACCTTGGCTAATCAAGCTCGTTTCAATGATTCTGGAACAATCTGAGAATTCAAAAAATGTGGCGTATTCCATCAGAGATCTGGGTGTCTATCTGCAAGATAACGGCTATCCAAGAGTTGGTTATGCAAATGGAACATTTCTTCGAAAAGCGATCAATGATTGGACATCTCTGGAGCTCTCTAATGAGCCATACCAAGCTAATTGGACAGAGCCCCTCCTTATTCTTCACCACACTATTGGCCCTGAAAATTTCAACCTGATTGGAGATATTCTTGAAGCTCAACCATGGAAAACCAAATCTGGAATGTGCCTCAAGGATGAAAAGTACTTCAAACTCTACAAGAATCGTCTAAACGCTGCGATTTCCAATGCCGATATCGGATTCAAATTGCTCAGCGGAATCCAAAATGCATTTGAGAATGCCACAGCTGCCGCGAAAGAGGACACTTTGTTAAATCGTCTGGTCCATGCGGACCTCAATGACTCACTTGATTTCCCTAAATCAGAAAAGAAAGATCGAAATTCGAGATCTAACGCTGAGAAGTCTGAAATCTGGTCGGCAATTAATAATGAGCAGGCAAAGGCTAAATTCATTGAAACAATGAAATCATCTGGAATCGAAGAACTGGAAAAGGCCAAAAATGCATTTATCGCTGGAGCGAGATTGATTAAGAATCTTGGAGGGTACGTTCTGAAATTGAAAACTCTGAATTCTGAAAATTGGAAATATTGAACTCTTTAAAGTTCTCAAATTCCAAATATTGTAGTTTTTTGTGGAGTAATGTAGTTTGGTTACTGTAGTTGTGATGTTATTTTTAGTTTGAGTTTGTCAAAAGAATGAGATTACTGTAACTAACAAAATGTACTATGATTACGGTTGCGGCATGGGATGACTGTAGTCGTTCGTTGTAGGATTATCTTTGGTTCATAGAAAATGGGTTACTGGACTTTGATTGGTTACTGTAGTATTTGTGGAGTATTGTAGTTGTGCATATAGGATTACTCTAGTGAATGTTATTGGATTATCTTTAGTTCATAGAATAGGACGTTTATGAGAAGTATTTGTATTGGTTACTGGGGCAGGGTTACTGTAGCAGCCAGAAACCTGGGATTACTGTATTCGTAGCAATGTAAGAATATTGTACGATCATGTGGATTACTGTAGTTTGGTTACTACAGTCGTGATAAGGTACTGTAGTTTGGATTGTTACGCCAAAAACTTGCAATTGTTGTATTCGTAGTACTGTAGGGCTGTTGATTACTGTAGTTTGGATTTGAAAACACAAAAGTTCTAAAAAGTTAATTTTCGAATTTTCAGATCAGTGGAGAATGCCGTAAAGAAATGTGAAGAAGTCGTAAAGCTGAATGGAGTGTTCCCTGAGACCTATGAAAGTCTGAATAGTGCAATTCAAGTTCTTCTGAAACTCAATGAGACTGGAAGCCCTCAAGGCAGACCCGGCTATTAATACCTCTTCGATATGTATTTCGAAGGAAACAGCCTAGGAAACATTCAACTATTCCGTTCTTCAAGATTCCACAGTCGTGAACTTATGCTCAAACTTTTTGACACTATCCAAAAATCAGTGGCCGAAGAATTGCTCCCAATCATTCAATATATTGTCAATCGACAAACGCCATTGAGCAAATTCCGGACAGATGTTGAGAGACTTAATGATGATCACTTTTTTATGAATAATCTCAGATTGTATTTTGGTGGTTTTGCCAAATCCCTACCCAGAGGACTGCAGATTCGAGAGGTCCTTCGGAACATAAATGGTCTGTGTAGATTTGACGAAGACTTAATGGATTACGCAAAATCGATTAACGCAATTCTGAAGACCAACAACATCGACAACATGATTCAGCTAACCAAGCTGTCTAGAGACGGATTATGGTTGGATGTTTATGATTCGCTGGAGCACGTTTACATCATGTCAGTGGGGCCACTAGATACATTTAAAGGCCTGGAATCAATGATTGGAACAACTGGAAGCTATAAAGAAGTCTTTCTGGCAATGCAAACGATTTTAGAGTTTCCCGAAACTTCTAAATACACATGCAAATTCGTCGAACAATTCTTCAATGGGTTAGAAGACGTCACCTCGGTTGTGGAGGCTTTTGGAGTGAACACTGACGAAATTCGACGACAAAACAAGGATGTTACCTTTGTGAATGCTCTGATTCAATTGCTCAAAGCTTCTGGATCCCGCCAAGCTCTCGGTGATATGATAGCATTCCATGGGGCCTACACAACCAATCCAAACGCAACGATATCGGCTTTGCATATTGCGGATATGCTGGTGTATTTCGGATCGACTGGATGGAATTAGAGGTAGGGCTTTTTAAGATTTTGTAGTTTTTGAGAAATCTGAAAAATAAAAAAATTAAGATTCTAAGATATTGATGGTTTTCGATAATTTTTTTTGACAAATCTGTAAATTGAAAACTGAAAGTTCAGAAATTCAGAATTCACTAAAAAAAAGGAAATTTTAAGCTTAAGTTCCACTCACTGTTGTTGGAAATCCATTGAATTTTCAAAAAATCTTAAAATTCCAGAAAATTCTGAAAATGCGGGACGTTTGAAAAACTATGAATTTTTAGTTCCTTTGAGGTTCCGTCAAGGTATCCCANAGGTTCATTTAGGATTACTGCAGTTCCTTGAAAGTTTTATAGGATTACTGTAACTCAGAATACTTGTATTCAGCTGATATGAGATAGTTGAAGATGAATGAATTACTGTAGTTATAACACATTTAAATTTTATATCAAAAAGTGGCTGACTAGTAAAATGTTGCTGATATCCTGATAAACATTTTACTAATTAACCACTTTTTGATATCTTTCAAAAGAAGTGAAATATATAGGCTCAAAGTGGAGGGTCCGAGTGTCGTTCTATAGAGGTTTTACGGTAGTTGAAGATGAATGAATTACTGTAGTTATAACACATTTACATTTTATAGGATTACTGTAAACAAGCTTACTGTAGCTCCTTTACAATGCCATGTGGTTACTGTACATAGTTGAAAAAAGTTGGAAATTATAAAATGTTCAACTTTCTGAATTTCTGAATTAAAAAAAAAATTTTCATTTTCTGAACTCTGAGAGTTTGCTCTCCAGACACAAACCCCGAAATTTTCTATTTGAATATTAATTTTTCGAAAAAATTGAATATTTATTCTTTTTTTTCATCCCGAATAAGAAAACCGTCTGGAAAAATTGATCCTTTTGATTTTAGAATTTTCGAATTTTCGAATTTTCTAGAAAATTTTTTTCGAAATTCTGATTTTTGATGGTCCAAAAAGTAATTTTTGTTTTCTAAAAAACAAATTCATTTTCTCGAAATTTCCATTTTCCGCCCACCCCATGGGATCCCATGTGACAAAATAAAAATCTCAGCTTCTTCTTCTTCTTTTTTGTTTTTCCTCGTTTAATCAGAAGACGTGCATGACTTCATATACCTAAAAACAAAAATTTTGTTTTTTGTATTTCCCTTTTTTTTCTTCTTCCCATTCCCCTAAAAACTATAATATTTTGTATCGTTTTCAGAGATTCGCAAGCCACACATGTTGATGAACGTCTTCTTCTTCCTCTCAATTTTCTTTTTTTTCATTTTTCTAATAAATCTTTTTCATTTCAACTCAAAAAAAAAAGCAAAGATGTTCTCGGGCGGACGCGAACCTGCGACCTTCCGCGTGGTGAGCAGCCACCCTGCCGGATGCGCCACATGGCCAATTCAGCTTATAGGTGCAAAAGGCGTAGAGAAGGGTGCAGCAGCGCCCACCAAATGAGGGAGCGATGGCAGGGCAAAAAATTTTTCCAAAAAAATTTCCAAATGTTCAAAAATCACAAAATTCAAAAAAGTTCAAGGAAACGGAACCCAACCCCATAAATTCATTTTCCTTTGAATTCAAAAATGGGAAGAAAGTTCAAAAAACCAGTTTGTTTGCCCATTATTTCTTTGATAATGGTGGGAAATTGTTGAAGCGGCTCATAAATTTCAACAAATAATTGCTCATTTTTTGAAAGTTTGTTTTCCGGGTCATGGGAAACGGAGAGCCTTTAAAAGCGAAAATTTTGATTTCTTGAAAACCACAGAATTTTAGAATTTTAGAATTTTAGAATTTTAGAATTTTAGAATTTTCTGGAATTTTAGGATTTCAGAATTTTCTGGAATTTTAGAATTTTATAATTTTCTGGAATTTTAGAATTTTCTGGAATTTTAGAATTTTCTGGAATTTTAGAATTTTAGAATTTTCTGGAATTTTAGAATTTTAGAATTTTCTCAAATTTTATAATTTTCTCGAATTTTAGAATTTTCTGGAATTTTAGAATTTTCTGGAACTTTAGAATTTTAGAACTTTCTCGAATTTTAGAAATTTAGAATTTTAGAATTTTAGAATTTTCTCGAATTTTAGAATTTTAGAATTTTCTCGAATTTTAGAATTTTAGAATTTTCTCGAATTTTAGAATTTTAGAATTTTCTCGAATTTTAGAATTTTCTGGAATTTTAGAATTTTAGAATTTTCTGGAATTTTATAATTTTCTCGAATTTTAGAATTTTCTGGAATTTTAGAATTTTCTGGAACTTTAGAATTTTAGAACTTTCTCGAATTTTAGAAATTTAGAATTTTCTGGAATTTTAGAATTTTCTCGAATTTTAGAATTTTAGAATTTTCTCGAATTTTAGAATTTTAGAATTTTCTCGAATTTTAGAATTTTAGAATTTTCTCGAATTTTAGAATTTTCTGGAATTTTGGAATTTTAGAATTTTCTGGAATTTTAGGATTTTATAATTTTCTGGAATTTTAGAATTTTATAATTTTCTGGAATTTTAGAATTTTAGAATTTTCTGGAATTTTAGGATTTTATAATTTTCTGGAATTTTAGAATTTTATAATTTTCTGGAATTTTAGAATTTCAGAGTTTTCTGGAATTTTTGAATTTTCTGGAATTTTAGAATTTTCTGGAATTTTAGGATTTTATAATTTTCTGGAATTTTAGAATTTTAGAATTTTCTGGAATTTAAGAATTTTGTAATTTTAGAATTTTAGAACTTTTTTTGGCATGGTCTAGCTTTCCATTCAATGGCCTAACTTTCTAAATCATGGCCTAACTTCCCTCGATGGCTCAACTTTCTTCGTTTCGTGGCCTAGCTGCTCAAATCTCAATCTTTGAACTTAAAGTTTCTCTAAACTCCGCCCCTCTCAAAAATTCTCTTCTTGATGTGCTCTTCTTGATGTCCCGCCGAGACTGCCAATTTATTGATCCACTTTTTATTCCACATGAATGGCTCCGCCCACTTTTTCTGTTCTTGATATACCTCATTATAACTGTTCTTTATGCATCCCTTTTCTCGGTTTTTAAGTTTTGGCCTAACTTGCCGGATGCAGCCTGCCGGATGCGCCACATGGCCAATTCAGCCTATAGGTGCAAAAGGCGTAGAGAAGGGTGCAGCAGCGCCCACCAAATGAGGGAACGATGACAGGGCAAAATTTTTTCCAAAAAAATTTCCAAATGTTCAAAAATCACAAAATTCAAAAAAGTTCAAAGAAACGGAACCCAACCCCATAAATTCATTTTCCTTTGAATTCAAAAATGGGAAGAAAGTTCAAAAAACCAGTTTGTTTGCCCATTATTTCTTTGATAATGGTGGGAAATTGTTGAAGCGGCTCATCTTTATGCATCCCTTTTCTCGGTTTTTAAGTTTTGGCCTAACTTTTCAATTTCTTATTTTCAAAACAAATCCTTTTCATTCCAATTCAAAAAAAGAAAAAAACAACAATGCTCCTGCGAAGGTACGAACCCACAGCCTTCTGCATGGTGGTCGGCCGCCTGCGCCACGGAGTCGACAGAGCGTAAAAAATTCAGATGAATAATTGATCATTGAAGAGTGCCTAATGAGCCGCTGTCTAGAAAAACTCTTTTCATTTCTTTTTTCCCCCGTTCCACTGAAGTATTATAAGGATAGAATTTTTGAATTGAACTCTTTTTTTTCTGAGACACCCTTTTTTTTTGTACGCCTACGGAGATGTGGAGTATAAAAGACTTATTTCATATCTTCAGAATAACTTGTGTTGAAGACGACGACGTCGACGCATTCTGAGAGATTCTGAGCGAAGAAATATGCGAGGTGAGTCAAAGAGGGTTACTGTAGTTTCTTTAAGATTGTATAAGAGCTCACTATCGGAACGCTGTAGTTTCTAAAAAGCAATACGATTACTGTAGTTTCATTTAGATTAAGTTCCTTCAATGTTCCTTGAAGTTCGCTCTAGCTTCCTTTAGGATTAATGTAGCTTAGATTGTAAAACACAAGAGAAGGGATTACTGTAGTTCGATCAAGATTCTAAAGAATTACTGTAGCCAGGATTAGTTTTCTTGAAAAGGGGTTACTGTAGTTTAGGATCGTCGTAGTAAACTGCTTTAAGATTGCTGTAAAGGAAGGGGTTACTGTAGTTGCTTTAAAATCCTCTAGGAGTACTGTAGTAAAGATTAGTGTAGTTTCTCCAAGATTAAGTTGCCTTAATGTTCCTTTAAGGATTATTCAAAGTTCATACAAGGTTCTTTCAAGATGACTGTAGATTTTTTAAAATACTCCAGAATTACTGTAGCCTAGCTTACTGTAGTTTTTTTGAAGATCAAGTTTTTTAAAGGTCCCTTTAAGGTACCTTTAGGATTACTGTAGGCCCCATTACTGTAACAAGTTGCTATAATGTAAAAGAAGAGATTACTGTAGATGAAGGGATTACTGTAGTTCCTTTGGATACTATTAGGTTACTGTAGGTAGATGAACAATTGGAAATTACAATTTCTGAATTTTTGATTTTCTGAATTTCAACAAAACACAAAAATTCAGAAATTTCAAAAAAAAAAAGAATATAAATAGTTTCTTCAAAATGCTCTAGGATTACTGTAGCTCAGATCACTGTAGTTCCTTTAAAAGGATTACTGTAACTTTTGCAGTCCTCCTAATCTTCCTTCTCATCGGCTTGGCCGCTGCTGTACCCGGAAAACGTTCCAAATCTCGACGAGACACCACTACTCTGGCATCGCTTCATTCGCGTAGTAAGTTTTTGGGATTACTGTACTTTTTTTTTCTTTTTTTCTGAGTTTTTTTTTTCGTTTTCTGGCTCCCATAATAATTATGCTGTCTAGAGCTGTTTGTCTGAAATGAAATTATCTCAAAATGCCAACAGAAAAATGTCATGAGAAGTTTCTCAATGACCCAGACAAAGTTTGTGTCTGAAATTCTGAAATTTGAGGTTCAAATTTTTTTGATTTTGCTCACACCACCTGTGACGTCACTGACCACTGCGCGCTGGCGCGCGGCGCCTCTTTCTTGTATGACAAGTGGTGTAAATCTTCAAGTGTGCGTTGTAGCGCAAAGGTTGTGAGCGCGGCTGGCGTTCTACTCTTTTGGGGGACCACATAGGTTCGACCCCCGGTGCAGGTATTTCGCTTTTGCTGCTTGTTTTCTGCTTCCGTCACAATTGACACCAAAGAACTGAGTAATTTTTATAGTGTTGTTCCATTAGTATCCCATTGTGATGTCGTTTTGATACATTTCTATAGACCTCATTGAAGTCTAGAACTACATGGCGGTCTTAATGGTCTCTAAAAATTATTTCTGGAAAAAAATATAGAAAAAAAGCCACCGGTGTTTTTTTGCTGTTTTTTTTTGACACAAATTGAGATCATTTCTTTGGGTTTCGAGGGAAAAAAATAAGAAAACAATATTATAATAATATGGAATTTATTTTGTATAGAAAAAAAAGAGAATTGTATAGTTTTTGGAAGGAGGATAAGCGAAAATACAAATTGAAAAAAAATGGAAGAGGAAGCATTAGAGATTACGGTAAGAAACTGGGACAAATCTAGATAAGAAGTGAATCGGATTACTGTACTCAGAACATGTTGATAATTAAGATAATCAATTAATTGAAGGAATTTCAGATACATGATAGATTTTCAAAAAATAATTCCATAACTCAAAAGTTTAGAAATCTCACAAAATTTCCGAAAAATTCTAAAAAATAAAAATTTGCTAAACTCGGAGTTTTTTGAAAATTCTGTTTTGAAAATTTTACAACTTTTCGAAATCTTCGGATATTGCAAAACTTTAAAAATTTTTGAAAATCATGATTTTTTGGATTTTTATTCGAAATTTCGACATTTTTTCCAATTTTTTGAATATTTAAACTTTTTTTCGTACCTTTTGAAATTCCAAGAAATTCGGAATTTTTTGAAATTATTTGTTTGAAATTTCAGAGTTTCTAGGATTTTTCGGGAAAACTCAAAATTTAGAAATTTGTAAAACTTGGAATTTTTTGAAAATTTGCAAAATTCAGATTTTTTAGAATTCTTGATTTTCTATTTTTTGAAAATTTCGAAAAGTTGAAAAAGAAATTTTTTTAAATATAAAAAGTCCACAATTGCAAAACCTTTTATGAAAAAAAAAACCTTTCATCTACCAAAATACCCGGTCCAAAAAGCCACGGCCCCTTTTACTTATTTTTCAAATTCTCCATTTTTCTTTGTTTCAGAACTCTACCTAAACCCCCTCTACGCCGAATTCGACGAACCATCCAAAACCACCATTGACAACTTGTATCGCCTAAAAGGTCTCCGCGTTTTGGAATTCTATCAAGCCCTCAACGAATTGTACCTAACTGGAGGATTCGAGAAATCTGGAACCATCAACAAGATCATTCTGTCCCAACCTGAAATCCCCAATGACACCTTCCACCTGCTGATCCGAACCCTAAGACGTACACGAGACGAGTTAAAGGAGGGTGATGCATCGTTGGAAGAGCTGAACACTCAATTGGAGGGAACAACAGACTCAGAATTGACTCAAAAACTTCTGAAAGCTGTCAAGCTTGCCGTCAGAAATGCCACACAAACCACAGATGCCGAAGAGACCTCCTGGCTCCAAAAAATCTCAAAAATCGACTTAAACTCTGTTGAAGACCTGAAGGCCCTGAATGAAGGAAACGGAGAGGACGCTAAGCTCCTCGCTGATCTTCTGGAGCAGCTAAAAGCCAAATTGGATTCTGGAGACTTCAAAAAGATCAGCAGTGCCACTCAGAACGCTTTCTACACTGGCGTCGGGGGTGTCGATGATGTGAGAGCTACTGTAGTGGGCGGAGCCCGATTGATTTACAATATGGGACTAGACAATGGAAAGGAACAATGTGTCAAGCTCAAAAATGCCGTTTCAACTGATATCAAGTTTTATAAACGGCTAGATTGGGCGATGGAGATTGTAAAGAAGCTGAATCGATCGGATGAGGAAACTGGAAGACCCGGATACTCGTACATCTTTGAATCCTTCTTCGATGACGTGGCTCCTGAAGGCCAACTCATCTTTTCGCCCTCTAAAATGTTGAAGATTCGAACAATGCTCCCATTTTTAAAGGATTTGGAAAGTGTGGAAGACTTGGAATTGCTCATGAAGATGCTCCGAAGCGTTACAAGGGATAAATATCGAATTCGAGAGCATAAAAAGTTATTCGACAGTCTTCAGGATGACGATAAGGTGCTGGAAATTTTAAATGAGAAATTTGAACTCAACCTTGAAGATAATGTCACTGCAATTCTCTATAGAAACATTCTAGAGACTATTGCCGGTATTTCAGTGGATTCTGCCTATTTCCATCGCTATGTAAAATCTGTAAAATCGATAATGGATACCCAAGACCCCAAGAAGATCCTAAACAATATAATAAGCGGCAGCGAATTGAGCAGAGATTCCAAATGGAGAGACATCTTCCAATCAATCAGTGCTGCATTTGAAATTGATAAACAAGCCCAACCCGAAGTGATTGCTCCATTTAAAGAGCTTAATTCTACAGTATCCGGTTCCTATCAAGAAGTTTTTCTGGCAATGAAAATGTTGTTGGAAGGAAGTGAGAGTTCGGAACAAATCGAAGCTAAATGCCAATTTACTGATCAATTCTTCACTGGCCTCAAACAACGGGATACTGTAATCGATGCCATTGGAATTCAAGTGGACAAAATTCACGATTGGACCGACTCCACAAAATATATTGACGCGTTGGTGGAGGTTCTCAAAGCTGCCGACAGCTTCAAAAATCTCAATCGTCTTCTGGATTTCCACGCAAAATACACTACGGTTGATCAGAAGCCAATGGAGTCGATGGATTTGATTGATAACTTTATCATCTATTTGGAACAGAGCAGCCGTTGGAATCGCAAGGTTTGTGGATTAATGTAGTTGTTTTGTGGAATAATGTAGTTTGGTTACTGTATTTGTGATGTGGTTGTATCACTGTAGTCGTTAAGGTCAAAATCGTGAGATTACTGTAGTTGTGTACTTTCATTTTGTCCCCTGAAATGGTAATATAAAGATTACTGTAGTACTGTAATTTAACTAAGCATGAAGCAGTTTTTAGTGGAGTACGTTAGTTTGGTTACTGTAGTTGTGACGTGATGGTAGATGGTTCACATTAAAGTCGAAAGCATGGATTACTGTAATGGATGCTGTAGTGTTATCTTTGGTTCATAGCATAGGATGGATTACTACTGTTTTTTGGTTACTGTGGTTTTTGTGGAGTTCTGTAGTTTTTTTTACTGTAATTGTGATGTGATACTGTAGTGAAATTACTGCAGTCTTTTTGTGGAGTACTGTGGTTGTATTGGTTACGGTAGTTTGACTTCTGTAGCCGTGGTGAGGTAGAGTAATAATTACAGTGTAATTGGATTACTGTAGTTTTCTATTGAGTTTTCTAAAGTGTTGGTTACTGTAGTTTGATTACTGTAGTCGCTGCAATCAAAAGCATGGTATTTCTGTAACCGTAGTATCCGCAGTTCTTATCATTTCTTATCGGCGCATGAAATAATTGTTGTGACTAATTAGTGACTAATTAAATATCAATTAACTTTTCCAGAATTTTCTTCATATAAATTTCGAAGAATTCAATATGTGGGAGGAGGAAGAATAATCCTATTGGGGTTCAATTTTTTAAAAGTTTCGGTAATTACTTATTTTTTAATGAGTAAAACCAGGTTAGATAATTAGGGGTAATTAGGAGTTTTATTGTAAAATTAAATTTAAAAAATTTATTTTCAGAGAGTATTAAACTAATCGGGGGAACATTAAATAGGCATAATCAAAAAATGTGGAAAAAAATTTTTTTTTGAAAAAGTCGAAATTTTATTTTCAGAGAACCCATCGTTCTGGCTGATTTCATTGCATTCTTCTCAATATTTTTCGAAAAATATAAATATTTTTTCTGAATTAAATGATATTTTTCTGTATTCTAATACACAATTATTTGGACCTTTTTTACATTTATAAAGCATTTTATTTGGAATTTTTTTAAACATGAAAATATGAGGAATTTTCAGAGCTTCAGAATTTTCAAATGCTCAAAAATTTTGCAACTTTTGAGCCCAAACTAAAAAACTGAAAAGTGTTGCTGATTGAAAGTTTGCAGATTACAGAAACAAGATACACACTCTAGAAATCACAAAAAATGAATATCAGTTCCACCGAATTTAGAATAGAATTTTTCATTTTATTAGAATTTTCAAAAAAAAAAGCTCTAACGAAAACTTCTACAGTAATCTAGTCTCTGCATTTTTGCATTTTGGTAGATCAGAATTTTCAAAAAACCCAGATTTCCAGATTTTCCGAAATTAAGAATTTTTAACAATTCTGATTCGCTGAATTCCTATTTGGAACTTTCATAGTGGTGGAATATTTGAATATTGAAATTTCAAAGTTTTAGAATTTCAGAATTTTGTATATTTAGAAATTTCTCAATAACTAAATCTAATTTTTTCTCCATAGTCACAAATCCAAATATTTTGAACAATCCAGAATTTTCAGAGGATTTGGAGATTTCGAAAAGAATTTTAGGTTTTTTTTTTGAATTTTTTAAATCCCACTAATTTCAGATATAAAAAAACAGTTATTTTAAAAGCGAAAAATCCGAATTTGAACATTTCAGGTCTCAGAATTTCAGAACTTTGGAATATTCTAATCTGAAAATTCCAAAGATATCTGGGAACCTAAAAACCCTCACGTTCTTCTAAAATTCTCAAAAGGATTTCTTGACCTTTTAAAAACGTGAAAACCCAAAAACCTGTTGGCATTTTTTTTTTGGAAAGTCAGCGCCACGATTTTCCATAAAAGCCACAAAACTTGGCTGTTTCCGATTATTCCACTACTTTTCGAAGCTAATCAAAAATCGAATAGTGGCTATATCAACAAATAATGAGTAAGTTTTAAAAGAAAATTCTGGAAAAGATTGCTGAACTTTTCAGACATGCGCATCTTGTTCATATTGGTGTTCGTATCCTATGGATTCTCCAGGTTTTCTCGAGATACCAGTGGTAAGTTTTTTCTGGTTTTTTTTTTGAAATATACCGTAAAACCAGTATTAGAAGGGCCCCTTTAAGAAAAGGGCACTCCGAGAGGGGGAGGGCCCCTTCAAAATTTGAGAATTTCCTTAGGTTTTCAGTGAACAATATTTCTAAAATTTCGAAAAACCTGGGCGGAAAATTCTTTTTTGCTCAAAAGCTTGCTAATTTCGATGAAATTGATAGATTTTCATGAAATATGTAAAAAAATGAATTTTAGAGAATTCATCTACCGTAAAACCTGTATTAGAAGGGCCGGTCTATGAGAGGGGCTTTTCTATTACGGGGGCCCTTCTATTACAGGGGCCCTTCTAATACATGACCTACGGTAATTGTTCAATGAACATTTTCGGAAAAAATGGCCGGAAACAAAGAAAGGCCATCCAGAAGTTTCTTGTACCAATAGACGGGCCGGCCCTTCTAATAGAGATTTTACAGTAATTCAAAGAATTATTTTCAGATAAAATTCTCCAGCTCTCCGTTGATCGTATGGAAAAAATCGCAAGAATCACATATGGAATTTATGTTCAAAAAGGATTAACCGACGGTGAAATTTCCATTGACGAGATTTTCAAAATCAAGAATCTGAATCAAGTTTTCGAAGATTCTGGAGCCCTGGAAAACGAATTGAAATCTCTGGTTACTGTATCCCAATCGCTGAGAAAAAGTCCAGATATCGAGAAGAATCAGCAATATTTCCTGGCTCTGGAAGCTATTCGAAAGAAAGTTGATGGATTGGGTGATGTGGAAAAGTGGGCGGAGTCGGGAGAGATTCAGAAGATAACCCAGAGTTTGAAAGATAAGGAAATCGATCTTCCGAAGGTTGAGAGCTTCTTGGAATATTGTGGAAAATTGGATGAGGCATTCGTATTTCTAACGGGCAGGAAGAATTTGGATGACGCTGCGGATAAACTTTTAGCCACCGGATACTTTTCGGTTTTAAAAAATCGAGGAAATTCGCTGGCTTCTGAAATGAAACTTCTGAATTCCGATCATCAAGACGTCAAGACTGTCTTCGGTATCAAAAGTGTCAAGGATCCATTATCAGTGATTTTCCAAGCCACGGATGCTTCCAAAGAATTCAATAAACAAACCAAATCGTTTACTGTAGATCCTGATGCTAGAAACAAGAATTTTGAGAATTTCAAGGATATTTGGGAATATTCTCAAAAGTCTAATACAAATATTCAAGCTCTAAAATCAATTGAAGATTTGATGACGTCATCTGGAGAAACTTTTAATCCAACGACATTTGAAAAAATGTTTGATGATTTGAATGATCCTTGGGTGAAGTCAGTTATTAAATCTCCCGAATTTCCGAAGTCTCTGGAAAGTCTGAAACTCTTCGAAGCGTCATATCTAAAGAAAATTCAAGCCAATTTGAAAGGATCCAGAGGTCAAAACATTCCAATTTTTGATCTACTTTTAAATTCGAATTACAATCCAACGGAAGCTGAAACTGTGGCGAACGAATTTACAAACTGTCGAAAGAAACTTCCTGTGTCAAAGGTGCTAACTGCTGATATGGATTCGTTGAAAGCGGGTTCACAAAATATGGAAAAGTCAGTTGACGGCTTGAAATCAGTGCTTGATGGACTTATTGAAATTTCAAAGGACGCAGAATTCCAACAAATGCTCTCCGATGTCATTGGATTTGCTGAATCAAGTGTTGGTGACTTGCAAAGTGCCTTTGTCAAGTTCAAAAGCTATCAGGATTACGGTAAATTCAATCAAAAAGTTTTAAAGATCAAAAGTCTGGTTGAGAAGATCAAAAATCTAAAGTCCGAGTTGAAGATCCACGCTTTAGCTGTTCATGATAATGTAGGCAAAGTTGTCGATTATCAAAATAGCTACAAGTCATTATCCGAAGGATTTGGATGCTTGAAAAATGTCAAAAATTCTGGAAATCTCATTGGGATGATTGATCTTGCTAGAAATATGGGAAAACTGAGTTCGAGCTCTTTGGATCCCTTGGAGAAGTATATTGAGAAGATTGAAAAAATCTCTCCAGATCTAAAGAAACTCCAAAACGACATGAACTCTCTCAAAGGAAAGGGATCGGATGGTTTGGATCTTTTGAAGGATCGGAAGACTCATTCGGAAGTGATTCAAATGGCCACCCATGGAATCGGTGCAATGAAGACTGCAATTGAAAAGAAGGCGGAGATTCAAAAGATGGTTCCAGAACTGAAATTGGTTGATGATCTAAAGAAAACTTCAAAATCCTTGGATCAAAAAGATTTGGATAATTTGGACTCCTTGGTCATGATGGAAGCCTCTCTTGATGAAATGTATCAGGGCTTGGAATCTTGGAAATCGTCTCTCAAAAATCCAGAATTCACGAATCTGATCGATCATCATGAGATTTTTGTCAAAGCCAAAGCTGTTTCTGGATTGTCTTTGGATCTTTTGGAAATTGGAACTTCGTTGGAAAAGTTGATCGGGGAAACGACGGATACTCAGAAGAAAGCCAAATTGGAGGAGGTTCTGAAAATGGTTGATGAGATGGCATTCGTTGGAATGGAGTTTTCAAGGTATTCCAAAAGTTTCGATGATTCTAAGAAGACGTTGACAGCACTGGACACTTTCTTTGCTAGTTTTGCCAAGAATCCGTCTGGATCTTCTGGTTCTTCTGCTCTTTCGACAACTCAAAATTCGGCTGAATCACCTGAGTGAGTTTCTTGAATTTCATGAATTTCAGAATTTCTAAAAATTAAAAAAAAATTTTGAAAAAAAAAATTTCGGAACTTTTGGTATTCAGATTTTCAGAAATTCGGATAATTCCGAAATTTTCTAAATTTCGAATATTCAGAATACCTGAGTATTCAAAAAAAAAAGTTGGAGAACAATTTTTTCGAATTTTCGAGTTGCAGAACTTCAGAATTTCAGAATTTTAGAATTTGCAAACTTGAAAACATCAGAATTTTAATTTAAAAAAAAACGAAAAAAAAAATGTTAATTCAAAATTTGAGCCAAAAAAGTACCAGAATTCCCGCAACTTTCATATTTTTCGTTGAGATTTTTTCAAGACTAAAATGCCTGAAGCACCCACATTCTGGCGCCAAATTCAAAAAAATTCGAATACTCCCCTCAACTACCTAAGTGACTTACTTTAATTCTAACCTTTCTAATTTCAGCCACACCACTCTGATCTGCGTGATTGCATTGATTCTACTCCTAATCTTCGTTGTTGGTGGTGTTTGGGTGTTTCGGAGGTGTAAGAAGAAGAAGCTGAGAAGAAAGAATGCACTCGCGCCGCTCACACCAAATGGCGTCATCAGTGTCCCGAAAAAACCTCCAACTAAATCTTCAACTAAATCTTCTACTAAACCTGAGAAAAAACTGCAACCTTCATTACCTCTGGATAACACTCAATCAGATCACAACTCTTCAAAATCAAAGAAATCGGCAAAGAAAGTGGGACACAAAGAAGACCTTTCAGAGAATAAAACTCAAGCTGATGACGGTATTTTGATTATTTTTTTTCTAATAATTTAAAACCTTGAAATTCATTTTCAGCTTGGTGTTTGGAACATTACATATTTCAGTTACTCACCTCAAAAAAACCTCGAAAATCGAGCTTTATTCCGTTCGCTCACTTGACTCATCACTGCACGAGCCCGTTTCATTGGACTTCTCACCTTAAAGGTGGGGGGACAGGAGATTTTACGGGGGATTTTTGGGGCCAGAGTATGCATTCTACCGTGACGGTGTATAACGCTTAATGTCACTCTGCGTACAGCTGTCCCTCTCGCCTTTATGTATGGAATCGGGCGGCGGCTTCCTCTTTGCCCGTGTAGCTCAGTCGGTAGCGGCGCCTCACCCTCAATCCTCGTCCCACACGTTCAACTCCTCGAGAGGCATATTTAAACGAAATTTCGAGAACATTATTTTTTTTTCATGTCCCCCCACCTTTAATAAATCATTTGAAACTTTTTTCAACTAATTTTCACTGAAAAAAAAGGGAAAAACGAGAGAAAACGAGCATAAACGAGCGAAAGCGAAAGAAAACATCGAAAAAATATTGAAAAATTATTCGTCTTCTTGGCATAATGCATTAAAGTATGATTGTCAGTCAACGAACTCTCAGCAGCCAATTGAGAATTTTTGGAAAATTTACTGGGGCGCTCTTTCTGACCCCCTCGCCTGAACCCAAGTGAGTTATGCAATTTCCGAAAATATTGTTTAAAGTTATTAATCCAAAAAATCAAAAAAGTTTTGAAAATATGTTTGAGACACGGTTGCAAACCCGAGCGACGACAAAAAAACGTCATGAATAGTTTGAAAAATAATTTTTGAGTTTCTGAAGTTTCGAAATTCGAATCCTATAATCTTCGAAAATTCCAACAACGAAAAAAAAACAACAACAACAACACAATCATTTATTCATTTGCATCCATTTCCCAATCAATTCGGCGTTTCCATATTCAAATAAATCACGAATATCCCCGTCATCGTCTTCTTGATACCATTCGCCTTGTTTTCCGGTGTTTCTATGTCTGGTGTATCCCTTTTCGCTATAAATCCACCCTTCCTTCTCCATCTCTTTCCGACGTTTAGCCAACACTTTCTCCAATTCCGTTTGCTCTGTTTTCCTTTTCGCATCAATCTCATCTTTATCCTTTTTCCATTGAGCGTCAATTTCCCTTATGTCGTCTATGGTTTCGGTTTCCTCTTTTAATGTGGTTTTTTTAAGAAACACGCCGTCAGCAATGAGCTTCTCTTCGGATTTTCGATTCTTTCAGTTTTGACTTTTCTTTATGGGGTCAGTTCGAATCTGGCCTTTTAAAGGCGCAAATCTCAAAAACTAGGGTAGCTAGAGAATAGTTTATAATTACCAAAATGGAAAACCAAAGTAGAGTTTCATTTTTGTAGTTTACAACTATTTTCTAGCTACTGTAGTTTTGAAGTTATAAGCCTTTAAAGATTGTGCACACACCTAGCCGAAAAAGAAAGACGCCGATACGCATACATTTCAAAGGCGCATATCTCAAAAACTACGAAAGTTAGAAGAAAGTTGTCAACAATGAAAATAACAAAAACAATTAATCTTTATTTCAACAGTTGACAACTTTTTTCTAGCTACCGTAGTTTTTGAGATGTGCGCCTTTAAAGGTGGGACATCTCTAGCTAGGAGCGTGCGCAAACTTTGAAGGCGCATAGCTCAAAAGCTACGGTAGCTAGGAAAAAGTTGTCAACTACAAAAATGAAGATTTAATAGTATACTATTCCAGAACGCCACGTGTGAACTAATTGAGAAGCTGAAGATCGAGTACAATCTTCGTTTTAACTGGAAGTCATTTTTCTCAACGACTGAAGTTCATCGACAAAATCGATATCCTCCATCTTCTTCCCTTCCTCAGTTTTTTTCCCAAACTTCTGAATCAACCACTCGACATCTGCAAACTTTCACAGTTTTTTTAAAGTTTTGAAATTTTGAATTTTATTATTTTTTCGTAACTTTCAAATTACGAAATTTGGGGGTTTTCTTCGAATTTTTTGAGTTTTCGAATTCGCAATTTTGAAAACTCACAAGCAAACGCTCCGGATCTATTGACACCATCGCGACAATGAATAATCACTGGCTTCTTATTTTTTCTGGCGATTCTAACGAGATTCGAAAAGATCTTCGGATTCATCGGACATTCGGATAAATCACCATCTGTTGACTTTGCGTATTGGACGTGTTCAACTGTGAATGAGACCTCTTTTTCGGGATTCAGATCACTGAAAATTTCTGAAAATTTAAACGAAAAATTACAAAATCTCACCTGTATTTCACTTCCAGCTTTCTTCTCACAACCTGCCCATTTGCAAATTCTTTGTATTCTGTGCATTTGATTTCAAAGGAACCAACTCTAACAATTTCTCCCTCCTTCAACGGAATGTATTTGTAACAAACTGTCTTGCCTCCTTCCTCGAAACCGCTCGCCATAAACATTTGTTCCGTTAATAAATCCTTAATCATATGCCAAAAAACCCGAGTCTCTTCCTTATTCGTTGGATTTTTGCCAAGAATGAATTCAAGCGAATTGGGGAATTTCACTATGTTTGCATCCATTGGGTAATTGCGTGTTACAAATACCTGTGTACTTTCTTCAATTGAGTAATCGACTCTGGAAAAAAAAATTTTTTGGATTAATGTAAGCCTATGTAATAGCGTCTCAGTCCTTTCAGATGGCTTTTAATACGTCACAATGTACAGGAAATAAATAGACCTTCAATTTCGTCTTTTTTATAGCTACCGTATTACAACTTTTTTATAGCTACCGTAGTTTTCGAAATTTGCGCCTTTAAAGTTGGGACACCCCTTACTTCTTTCCTCTAGGAGGGCTCGCAATCTTTAAAGGCGCATATCTCAAAAACTACAGTAGCTAGTAAGAAGTTGTCAACTACAAAAACAATAAACAGAAATAGAGCTTCATTTTCATAGTTAACAACTTTTTTTTAGTTACCGTAGTTTTCGAGATATGCCACCTTAAAGTTGGGACACCCTTTACTTTTTTCCACTCGGAGCGTGCGCAATCTTTAAAGGCGCATACCTCAAGTACTACAGTAGCTAAGAAAAAGTTACTACAAAAATGGAGCTCTAGTTTGTTCAGTATTCTCCAAGGTGTTCTAAAGAATCCAATTATGCCAAACATTTGTTCTCAAAGCTTCAAAGTTAGATTTCTCAAAAATCTCAATGTGAGTTTGGGCACATTCAAGAATTTCAAAAATACCTTTAAAACGTTCAAGATGTTCTCAAATTTTCAAAATATATATATATTCTGATTAGTGTTGGATTACTGTAGTTTGGATTAATGTAATTAGAATTTCCACATCAATTAAAAATTTCCAGAATTTTCTTCACATAAATTTCGAAGAATTCAATATGTGGGAGGAGGATGAATAATCCTGCTGGGGTCCAATTTTTTGGGTAATTAATTAATTAATTAATTTATTTATTTATTGATTACGACCTTCCGTCGTGGAAAAAGAGAAAAAAGAGAAAAGGAATACAATACGAACACACAAAACACAGATACATTGATAATTGTATTCTAATTAGGATAGCCAGGTTAGATAATTAGAGGATGAGTAAGAAAATTTTATTTTCTACGAAAATAATTATTAGTAGAAAAATGTAAAAATCGGGAAAAGATAATTGGGGGTAATTAAAAAATTGGAACGTTTTTTTTGTTTTCTTTCTTAAGTTTTTGAAGTTTTTCCAGTCTCTTTTGCTGTTCTTGTCTTTCATAATCAAGATCTTCTTTATCAGCAATCCATTTCTGGTCCATTTGCATTATTTCATCTTGGGTTTCATCTTTGAAGTCGTTGTCCCGTTTCCAATTAAAGCGAAGATGATACTCGATCTTCAGCTTCTCAATTAGTTCACATGTGGCGTCCTGGAATAGTATAATTTCAGATTAAACATTTTCAATGAAATTGAAAATATTCAGAACTTTGTTTTTGTTGTCTACAATGTTTTTTATCTGTCGAAGTTTTCGAATTATGCGATTTTAAAGTTGGCACACCTTCGACGCTAGAAGAGTGCGCAATCTTTAACAATTATGGCAGCTGGAAAAAACTGTTAACTACAGCAAAAAAAAAACCAAAATTTAGCTTTATTTTTGTAGTTTACAACTTTCCTCTAGCTGCTGTAGTTTTTGAGATACGCGCTTTCAAAGTTGCGACTTCTCTTACGTTCTTTCTGTAAGGATCGTGTGCAATCTTTAAAAACGCATCCCTCAAAACCTACGGTAGTTAGAAAATATGTGTCAACTGTGACACTGAAGCTCTATTTTGGTTCTCTATTTTCATTCAAAACAACTTTTTTCTAGCTACCGTAGTTTTCGAGTTATGCGCCTTGAAAAACAAGTCGTCTATAAATGCAAGTTCAGAGAAGCGCTCAATCTTTAAAGGCGCATATCTCAAAAACTACGGTAGCTAAAAACAATTTTCAACTGCGAAAATGAAAATTTGAATGTATATATATCCAACTAAAAAAAAAACTTACACCATAAAGAAAAGCCAGAAATGCAATAATCGAAAATCCGAAGAGAATATCGTTGCTGACGGCGTGTTTCTTCATCGCTCTCAACGAAAAAAGCTCTTGGACAAAATCGATATCTTTATTAGGTTTATTTCCGAACCTTTGGATCAACCATTCGATATCTGGAAACTTTTCGAAGTTTCAATTTTTTGAATTTTTGAGAATTTGGTTTTTTTGGGTTTCAGAAGTTTCTTAAGAAAGAAGTTTTTCAGAAGTTTGAAAAGAAAAAAGTTTCGAATATTCAGATTATTCGCTATTTTGAAATAACTCACAAGCAAACGCTCCGGATCTATTGACACCATCCTGACAATGAACAATCACTGGCTCCTTATTGATTCTTGCCATTCGAACCAATTTCGCCACGATAGCCGGATTCATCGGACTTTCGGATAACGATTTCAGATCTTTTGCTTTGATATATTGGACATGTTCAATTATCAATTTCGGGGAATCTTTTCTGGAAATCGAAGGTTTCAAAATTTTTCCTCATTCAAACAGTTTTTTCTTTATTTTCAAAAGGGGACTCTGACCAGAAGTTTTTTCATTCATCAAAATATGTAGATCAATTCTAAAATTCTAAAATTCTAAAATTCTAAAATTCTAAAATTCTAAAATTCTAAAATTCTAAAATTCTAAAATTCTAAAATTCTAAAATTCTAAAATTCTAAAATTCTAAAATTCTAAAATTCTAAAATTCTAAAATTCTAAAATTCTAAAATTCTAAAATTCTAAAATTCTAAAATTCTAAAATTCTAAAATTCTAAAATTCTAAAATTCTAAAATTCTAAAATTCTAAAATTCTAAAATTCTAAAATTCTAAAATTCTAAAATTCTAAAATTTCAAAAAGGCTAAAGTTCTTTTCTCGCCCTTTCTGGAAACTTCCGGACAGTTATTGACTTTTCTTTTAATTCCCTCCAAAGCTGAAGTGGCCTAGAATTTTCAGTATTTGCGGGAATTCAAAAAACGATTCGAGAACTTTTCAGAAGTTGAAAAATCAAATTTTTTTTGTTACTATATGAATCTACATACACATTTTGATGCAACAAAATAAAATAATTTTTGGACGGAGTCTCCCTTTGAAAAAAAATTCCCAAAAAATTAAAATCTCACTCGTATGTGACTTCCAACTGTCTTCTCACAACCTGTCCACCTCCTACTTCTTTGTATTCTTTGCATTCGATTGTATACACTTGATTGTCTTTCTTGAATGTCTTTATATGTCCCTTTTCCAGTGGAATATACTCGTAACACATATTCTTGCCATCTTCTTCGAAACCACTCATCATGAACACTTCTTTAGTTTTTGACTCCTTAATCATAACCCAAAACCAATATGCTTCCTCTTCGGTCGTTGGAGATTTTCCAAGAATGAATTGGAGCTTATTGGGAAATGTCACTGTGTTTGCATCCATTTGTTGTGTTTTTTGTACCCACTTTCTTCTCTTTCCATTCGGTTTCTGAACCCAGTATTTTATTTCGAACTGTGTTCTTGGTTCAATTTCGTACTTTGTTCTGAAAGAAATCAATTTTTACAAAGATCTTGAGCCCTTTAGATTTTTTTAAAGAAGGAAAACGGGGGGCTATGAGTTGAGGGGTGCCACTAAAATTTTCGATTTTTACTTTTTTTTTTTGAGCCTACTTTTGGAAATATGCACTTTTAAAGATTGTCAATGCTTCTAGCTGAGAAATGTTCGGAGGTGTCCCGACTTTAAAGGCGCATAACTCAAAAACTACGGAAGCTAGCTAAAATTGCAAATTACAAAAATGAAGGTCTGATTTTGTTTTTATTTTTAATGTTAACAACTTTTTTCTAGTTAGTAGTTTTTGAGATATGCGCCTTTAAAACTCATGCTTTCCTGCGTCTCTTCCGTTAAGACCCCTAACTAAAAAAAGGTGCATATCTTTCACTCGAAACCATAGCGTAAATATGTTAACTCTCGAACCGAAAAAAAACCCCAAACACTTCCCGTACTCAAAATAAGCACTTCTTGAGACTCCTATTCTAAATTTAAAGGCGCATGACGCCAAAACTACGGTAACTAAAAAAAAACAATTGTCAAAAACTAACCTTCCATCAGTATTTCCACCGAAAAACGATTCGGATGTATTGTTCATGTAGAGATATGCAAAACACAAAGAGACGAATTCCCAATAAAACGTATAGACATTTCCAACTATCTTGGTTTTCTCGCCAATCGCTTTTTCCTTCTTACTTGCTTCCTTAATTTTCACCTCTTTCGTCTTTCTCAGCTTCTCAAATATAGTATCGCACAACCAGCTAATTAGGTCGCGAGAAACATTAATTTTACACCTTGCTGAAATATTTTTAAGGTCAAAGATCAAAAAAACAACTATAAAAATACCTTCACCATCTTGAGTTTTCTCCGCTGGAGCATCTTTCTTGGATCCCACTTTTGTCTCCTTTTCATCTTTTTTTGATTTTTTAGAATTGTGATCCGATTGAGTTTTGTCCAGAAGTAACTCTGCGGGTGGAGGGTTGAGTGAGGGTTCTTTTTCAGCTTCTTTTTCTGGTAGAGTTGAAGGTTGAACTGCAGGTGCTTCTTCTGGTACAAAGGTGACGCCATCTCGGGAGACCGGTGCGATTGCATCCTTTCTTCTTTGTTTCCTCTTTTTCCTTTCCTCCATGAATTTTTTAAACTTCGGGTATCCAAAAATATAGCCGAGAACTATAGCTATGAGAAATAGAAGTGCGAGAGCAATTCCGATGATCAGGTGGGTGTAGCTGAAATTTAAAAAAAGTCTGAGAAATTAAAAAAAAAGCCTGAAAAATTCAAAAATTTCTAAAATTCAGAACAATCCAGAATTTAATTTTTAAGTTTTCAAAATTTCATTCAACCTTTTTTGGATTTTTCGTATTTCAGAGATTCTGAATTTACAAAAATTTTAAAATTTGATTTAACACGATTTTTTCGAATTTCAGAATTTTAAAAAATTTTAATTTTTTTTTAATTTCAGAGTTTTAGGAATTTTGGAGTTTTTAAACCTTCTGAAAAACTCACTCTGAAGATTGAGCCGAAATTTGTGTTGTTGAAAAAGCAGAAGAACCAGAAGATCCAGGTGGATTCTTTGTTGAAAAAGCAGAAGAACCAGAAGATCCAGGTGGATTCTTTGTTGAAAAAGCAGAAGAACCAGAAGATCCAGGTGGATTCTTTGTTGAAAAAGCAGAAGAACCAGAAGATCCAGACGGATTCTTGGCAAAACTAGCAAAGAAAGTGTCCAGTGCTGTCAACGTCTTCTTAGAATCATCGAAACTTTTGGAATACCTTGAAAACTCCATTCCAACGAATGCCATCTCATCAAACATTTTCAGAACCTCCTCCAATTTGGCTTTCTTCTGAGTATCCGTCGTTTCCCCGATCAACTTTTCCAACGAAGTTCCAATTTCCAAAAGATCCAAAGACAATCCAGAAACAGCTTTGGCTTTGACAAAAATCTCATGATGATCGATTAGATTCGTGGATTCTGGATTTTTGAGAGACAATTTCCAAGATTCCAAGCCCTGATACATTTCATCAAGAGAGGCTTCCATCATGACCAAGGAGTCCAAATTATCCAAATCTTTTTGATCCAAGGATTTTGAAGTTTTCTTTAGATCATCAACCAATTTCAGTTCTGGAACCATCTTTTGAATCTCCGCCTTCTTTTCAATTGCAGTCTTCATTGCACCGATTCCATGGGTGGCCATTTGAATCACTTCCGAATGAGTCTTCCGATCCTTCAAAAGATCCAAACCATCCGATCCCTTTCCTTTGAGAGAGTTCATGTCGTTTTGGAGTTTCTTTAGATCTGGAGAGATTTTTTCAATCTTCTCAATATACTTCTCCAAGGGATCCAAAGAGCTCGAACTCAGTTTTCCCATATTTCTAGTCAGATCAATCATCCCAATGAGATTTCCAGAATTTTTGACATTTTTCAAGCATCCAAATCCTTCGGATAATGACTTGTAGCTATTTTGAAAATCGACAACTTTGCCTACATTATCATGAACAGCTAAAGCGTGGATCTTCAACTCGGACTTTAGATTTTTGATCTTCTCAACCAGACTTTTGATCTTTAAAACTTTTTGATTGAATTTACCGTAATCCTGATAGCTTTTGAACTTGTCAAAGGCACCTTGCAAGTCACCAACACTTGATTCAGCAAATCCAATGACATCGGATAGCATTTGTTGGAATTCCGGGTCCTTTGAAATTTCCATAAGAGCTTCCAATATGGACTTCAAGCCATCGACTGATTTTTCCATGTTTTGGCAACTCGCTTTTAACGAATCCATATCAGTTGTTGATATCGCTGTTCTTGGAATTTTTTCTAGGCAATTTTTGAATTCTTTCGCCACAGTTTCAGCTTCCGTTGGATTGTAATCAATTGTCAAAAGTAGATCGATAATTGGAACTTTTTGACCTCCGGATCCTTTCAAATTGGCTCGAATTTTTTTCAGCGAATGAGCTTCAAAGAGTTTCAAATTTTCCAGCGATTTTGAAAAATTAGGAGATTCGATAACAGATTTGAGCCAAGGATCATTCAAGTCTTCAAACACTTTTTCAAATGTTGCTTGATTCGGAATGTTTCCAGATGACGTCATGAAATCTTCAACTGATTTCAATCCTTGGATATTTTTGTTCGATTTTTTTGAATACGTAAAAATGTCTTGGAAGTTCTGGAAATTCTTCTCTTTAGCTTCAGATTTTGTAGTCAACGAGCCGGATTGTTTATCAAATTCTTTGGCAGCACAGTCGCTTGGAAAATCACTGATAATGGATCCTTGACACTTTTGATATCAAAAACCGTCTTGACGTCTGGATGATCGGAATTCAGAATCTTGATTTCAGAAGCCAACAATGTTCCTTCGTCTTTTAAAACCGAAAAGTGTAAGGAGGCAAAACCTTTATCCGCAGCGTTATCCAAATTCTTCCTATCCGTTAGAAATACGAATGCCTCATCCAATTTTCCACAATATTCCAAGAACTTCTCAACCTTCGGAAGATCAATTTCCTTGTCTTTCAAATTCTGGGTTATCTTCTGAATCTCTCCAGACTCCGCCCACTTTTCCACATCACCCAATCCATCAACTTTCTTTCGAATAGCTTCCAGAGCCAGGAAATATTGCTGATTCTTCTCGATATCTGGACTTTTTCTCAGCGATTGGGATACAGTAACCAGAGATTTCAATTCGTTTTTCAGGGCTCCAGAATCTTCGAAAACTTGATTCAGGTTCTTGATTTTAAAAATCTCGTCAATGGAAATTTCACCGTCGGTTAATCCTTTTTGAACATAAATTCCATATGTGATTCTTGCGATTTTTTCCATACGATCCACTGAGAGTTTCAGATTAGTATCTGAAAAATGAAAAATTATAAACTTTAAAAAAAAACCAAAAAGACTTACCACTGGTATCTCGAGAAAACCTGGAGAATCCATAGGATACGAACACCAATATGAACAAGATGCGCATGTCTGAAAAGTTCAGCAATCTTTTCCAGAATTTTCTTTTAAAACTTACTCATTATTTGTTGATATAGCCACTATTCGATTTTTGATTAGCTTCGAAAAGTAGTGGAATAATCGGAAACAGCCAAGTTTTGTGGCTTTTATGGAAAATCGTGGCGCTGACTTTCCAAAAAAAAAAGGTTTTTGGGATTTCACGTTTTTAAAAGGTCAAGAAATTTTTTGAGAATTTCGGAAGAACGTGAGGGTTTTTAGGTTCCCAGATATCTTTGGAATTTTCAGATTAGAATATTCCAAAGTTCTGGAATTCTGAAACCTGAAAATTCTGATTTTCCGTTTTTAAAATAACTGTTTTTTTTATATCTGAAATTCGTGGGAGTTAAAAAATTCAAAAAAAAATCCTTAAATTCTTTTCGAAATCTCCAAATCCACTGAAAATTCTGGATTGTTCAGAATATTTGGATTTGTGACTATGGAGTAAAAAAGGGAAACTTCAATTTTTTTGAAGTTTCTCAAAGTTCTGAAAATCGAAATTCTGGTTTATAATTTTTCGATTTTTTTTCAGAATTTCTGAAAATCTCAGTACTTGATTCTAGTAAGATCATGAATTCCAGTTTTGCAATAAAATGTTTATTAAATATAAAAAATAAAAATGAAAAGGTAGAAGTCAACAGAAATATCATGCGACCATGTCGAGTTTCTGAAAAAATACACTTTTGGCCAAATTTTTTTATAAATATCGGCCTTTTTTTGCCTATTTTTAGTTGAAAATCGTGAAGTTTGAAGCCCTACAAAAGCGATCCAGAATTTTCCGATTTGCTTGAAAATTTTGCAGTATACTAAACAAAAATAGAACTTCAATTTTTTAATTGACAACTTTTTTCTAGCTACCGTAGTTTTTGAGCTATGCGCCTTTAAAATAGAGCGTCTCCCCCTCGTCGCAGGTTGTTCCCAGCTGTGAAAGCGTGCATAATCTTTAAAGGCGCATATCTCAGAAACTACGGTAGCTAGCAAAAGGTGTCAACTATAAAAATGAACCTCTATTTTTGTTTAGTATACTGCAAAATTTTCAAGCAAATCGGAAAATACCTGGATCGCTTTCGTAGGGCTTCAAACTTCACGATTTGCAACTAAAAATAGGCAAAACAAGGTCAGTTTTGCAAACGCGCTCTGGCTCACCTCATCTCCATTCATTGTTTGCCATATACCCCAACAGATCCTCAATCCTGAAGATCGATTGTGCAGGATAATCTTGGTCGACCGTGTGTTTCGTGTGGAATGCAATCATTCTACCAAGAGCTTCCCGGGATTCTGATGCTTCGAGCAATCGGATCAGAGCATCCACAAATACCGTATCCTCCACATTTCTTCTGATGTCCTCGGTTTTTACTCCAAACGCCTCCACAACCGAAGTAACGTCATCTATTCCAGTGAAAAAGTCCTTAATGAATTGACATTTGGCTTTAGAAGTTTCAGGATCCTCTAGGATGGTTTGCAGAGCCAGAAAGACTTCCCGGTACGTTCCATCTGTTCCAAGAGTCCTTTCGAGTTCTCTGAATGGAGCAAGTCGGGGCCCGCGGCTCTCTGGAGGTCCTGCTCGGTAAATCGAATCGATAAGGGCAAGTGCTTCATGGACATCCATCCAAGATCCATTTCTTGTAGTATTCGAGAGTTTAGAGAGAGTATTAAAGAAATCCTCAGAGTTCTTAGAACCTTTTTCTTTGTTAGTTCTTAAAATCTCCCGAATCGATCGGAGGTACGCCAAAAGATCCCTATCACTCCTGGAAATGGATCCGATGCTTTGAAGGGCTGATCTGAGTTTTTGGGCTTCCTCGAAACTGGTTGGGTGGACTCCAAAAATCAAATTAAATGTCTCCACCAATGTTGAATCCTCCGAAAGCGTGTTGAGGTTATTAGCAAACTTCTGAAGATCAGTTTTCTGTTTAGCCATCAATTGAACAGGGATGAGCAATCCATTGGGATCCGCCTCTTGTACGCTGGCGAACAATGCATTCATAGTAGTAGCACTCTCAAACCGAGATGGTGAAAAAAGTTGAATGGTTGGAGCAGGTTTCTCGAAATACAAGTCAAACAATTCCTTGTAGCCTTCTCTCCCATTATCACCAGTATTGCTCAGTTTTAAAACGATTTGAAGAGCTCTTTGGAGATTGTTGTAGGCTATTTCATCTTCAGAGTACATGTTCAGGGCTTCTTGGCATTTAGAATTGGCATTTGCAACGGACCTGAAATTTTAGAATAGAAAATTTGGAACTTTAGAAAACGAAATGTTGAAATTTTCAAAAAATCCCAAAATAAAAAACTAAAAATTTCCAAAAACATTTTTCTAGAAAGTTTATATTCAGATCATATTTTTTAAAAACCATTCTACAGTAACCAAACTACAGTAAACAACAGTCTTACAGTACTAAGAATACAGCAATCCCAGGCTTTTGGCTGCTACAATAACCCTACAACAACGACCAATAAAGTACAGTCATCGACAACCACAGTACTCCACAAGAAACTAGAGTAACTACAGTACCTGATCACGAATACAGTGACCGAACTACAGTAATCCAAAATACAAAACTACAGTATTTAATTTCACAAATTCTTAGAATTTTAGAATTTTAGACTACAGTAATCCGCATTAGTGTAAAACAGTCTTACAGTTTCACTAATACAGTAATCCCAAGATTTGTCTACAGCGACTATAGTAACCAGACTGCAGTAGCCAATACAACCACAGTACTTAGCCACAAACTACAGTAATTTCATACCTACAGTACTCCAGAATGAAGCAGTTATCCGATACTATGACGGTAGCATAGTTCACTTAAACCACATCTCAACTACAGTAACCAAACTACAGTCCTGTACAAAAGTTACAGTAATCAATAAAAGTACAATATTGCTAATCTTCTCTTCCAGGATTTTCGAAATTTCATACATTTCAAAAATTTTGAATTTCAAACTCTTTTAAACGTACAATACCACAAATACAGTAATCTCAGGCTTCTGAATGTAGCTACAGTATCAAAACTACAGCAACTATTTTTGTTTTTAGTAACCAAAATACAGTAACCCTACGAGTTTTGGAATTTTAAAATTTTCTGGAAGTTAAAAATGTTTCGGAAATTTTTAATTTTTGGAATTTTTAATTTCAGAATTTCAGAATTTCAAAACGAACCCTCCAAGATTGAATCAATCTCGCTCCAGCAATAAACGTATTTTTAAGACCATTCATCCCTCCGATTGTCGAGGCTTCCGTTTCGTCCATCGCCTTTTTCACGGCATCAACGAACATGTACTGGATTTGACTCAGTTGAGCCCTTCCTAATTTCCTACTGATTTCTCCCCAGATTTCGTTCCACACAGCTGTATACTCTGGAGATTTGTCATCACCGCCATCATAAATCGTTGAATCCTTCATGCTAAAAATTACCAATCGATTCAACAGCGTATCTGGAGCACCAGTAGTATTGAACATATCCTCATAAGCTTTTTGAAATCCGCTCAATACAGTAATCCCAATATCCGAATTCGAAATTGCTTCCATTATCCGATCCTGGTACATTCTGAAGTATTCCACATCTCTGAGGAGCATTCCTCCTCTAGTTAACCATGGTTGGGCTTCCAGAACATCTCCAAGTAGGTCAAAATTCTCTGGACCCACTACATGATGCAGGAGGACCAATGGCTCGATATAACGCTCCTTTAAAGTCTCATTCAAGTTCCAAATTTTGTTTATCTCAGCTCGGAGCATAGTTCCATTGAAATAGGTCTCTCTGGAGTATCCGTTCTCCATTAGAGTAGTTCCAAGACCTCTAATAAAGCTGACCAATTGTTTGGAATATTCAGATTGTTCCAGAATCATTGAAACAAGATCGATAAGCCAATTCTGATGGGTTAGAGCATCCGGTTCGTTTAGTTTAATCATTCCTTTCATTCTTCTCAATCCATAATCTCCATTTTTGATTTCATATTGGGTGTTATTCAAAGCTTGAATTGCTCCTTGGAATTGAAAATCGGGAATGATACTTTGAGTCAAAATCACTTTGTTCATGGTACTTTTTGTTGAAAATCCATCAGCCAGGTAGAGGTCTCGAAGAGCGGTGTAGAATCCTTCAACGTTGAGATCCTTGACTTCTTGAAGGGCGGCAATGGTGTCCGGACTTAAATCAGAGAGGGGTTTTTTTTTTCAGCCAAGAAAGAAAAGCAGAAAAAACTGATACAAAACCAGGAGCGATTTCTTATATTTATATAGGCCGAGTTCTGCATAAAATTTGCATTTTATTTGTACCAAAAAAATCTTTTATGAGAAGAAAAATTGAAATTTCGAAAAAAAAAATAGAAAAGTTGCATTTTCACAGTATTTTTGATCAAAAGATTTATAAAAAAACGGAGAAAAAGAGTATCAGAGTTTGGGGGAAAAATGGGAAAAATTAGAATAAAAAAGGAAATAAATTAGTTCTCGAGGTCCTCCTTGTCCTCCAACTTTGCCGGATCCAGCTTCAGCCGTTTGATCTGTTTCGCATTGTCGCTTTCCATTTGGCGATTCTCCAATTCCATTCTGGAATTTTTGAATTTAGGCATTTTTTCGAATTTTCGAATTTCTAGAATTTTTGAATTTTCGAATTTTAGAATTTCCGAATTCACATGATTGTCAAATAGTCTTACAGTAGCCCGAATACAGTAATCCCAGGCTTCCGGCTGCTACAGTAACCCTACTACAGTAACCAACACAAGTACAGTAATTCACAAAAAACTACAGTAAACAAAATATAGAATCTTGGAATTTTCAGAATTTTAGTATTTCAGAATAGTTTTCGGTCTCTTTCAGGCTGGTTTAGGCCATTCTAGGCCTTTCCTGGTCAATCTTAGGCCATTTTTAGGTTATTTGTCATGGCTTTTGGATAATTTTAGGGCATTTTAGACCCATTTATAGGCTGGTCTAAGCCAATTTTTGGCTATTTTGAGTCATTTTAGGTCTTTCCTGGTCAATCCTAGGCCATTTTAGGCTATTTTAAGGCCATTTTTTATAGATTTTGGATGAATGTAGGCCATTTTTAGGTGATTTTTGGGCTTATCTAGGTCATTTTTAGGGTATATAAACCCAGTTTAAACTATTTTAGGCCATTTTAGGCCTTTCCTTGTCAATCTTAGGCCATTTTTTACGGCTTTCGAATGATTTTAGGCCATTGTCAGGCCATATTTAATGGATTATGAATGATTTTAGGCTCCTTTTAGGACAGTTTAGGGCTTTCCTAGTCAATCCTAGGTCATGATTAGGCCATTTAAACCTATTATAGATTATTTTCAGCCGATTTTTCACTTTTTCAGCTCGTTAATAGTCGATTTTGGACAATTTCAAGCCTTCTACGATTCTAAGATTCTAAAAATCTGAAATTCCTCAAGGATTACTGTAGCTCTCCAATCGCCAAACGGAAACCTCAAATTGGCCAATTACAATCTTCAAATTTCAAGAATTTCAGAATCTTAGAATTTTGGAATTCTAGAATTTTCTGAATTTTAGAATTTCGAAAATTTAGTATTTTAGAATATCAGAATTTTTAGAATTTCAAGATCCAAAAATTTTAGAATTCCATAGTAATCCTGCAGTAACCCCAATACAATATACTGCATGATTGTCAAACAGTCTCACAGTACTCTGAATACAGTATCCCAAGACTTCTGGCTACTACAGTAACCCTACTACGGTAATCAATACAAGTACAGTAATTTAAAAATACCGTACTTATAATTATTGGTGACCATTGAGACCCACGACTGCTCCAACTGTTTCACTTTGTCGCCCGCCTTCAACTGAGCCATTTTCCGGCTCGCGTGGATTTCCATAATCGCGTCTCTGGTGCTCCGAAGCTCCTTCTCCGCCTCCGTCAGTATCTGCTCCATTGCTTTGTTCCGTTGAAGATAGTTCTCTGCCGCGTACTCATCCATCAGCTCCAGATTGATTTGACGCAACATCAGGTGCTCGTTTTGAGCCTTCGCGTTGCGGAGCACCTGCAAAATGGATATAGAATAGGTTTTGTGACTTGAAATCGCGATTTTAGCCTCGAAAAGAGTGCTGCAAGGCTTGAAATTGTGTTCCTGATCTAAAAAGTTGCATTTTTCACTCAAAAACCCAATTTCCATACACCTAGATTGGAAATTAATGCTCAAAAACAACCATCCAGAGCTCAAATATGCAATTTTCAGGCTGAAAAATCGTATTTCTAGGCTAAACTCCCAATTTTACAAGCTGAAAACCTATTTTTTGAGTCGAAATTGCGAATTTTGGCTGGTGAAGCGCGGATTTTCAGAATTTCCAGCAAACTTCCAGCGCTAATTTCTTTACTTTAAGGCAAAAAACCTTCATTTTTAGGCGAAAATCTAGACTTGAATGCCAACAAAAATCCAAATTTTTACAGCTCAAGAAGCAAATTTTAAGACAGAAAAAATCCATTTTTCAGGTTGCTAAATTCAGAATTTGTGCTCAAAAACCACACTTTCAGACTTTCTAGACTTTAAAGTCGAGTTTTAAGACTATAAACCACAATTTGTACAGCTCAAACACACACTTTTGAGCTCAAAATAGCATTTTCTATGGCTAAAAATTGTATTTTATGGCTGCAAGTCTGATATTTTACAGCTCAAAATTTCACTTGTAAGCTCGAAATCCCGTTTTCAGGCTCCTAAAAAATATTCAATGAGCCTAAAATGCCCTCATAAGGGCCTAAAATCATTCAAAATTTATAAAAAATGACCAGAGAAGGCCTAAAATGGCCTAAAATAGCCTGAAAATGCCTAAATATCCCACTTTCAGGCTGAAATGATGGCATTCGAAACCTCAAAAATCATATTTCCATACAAAAAGTTACCAATTTGGCTCGAAAAGCGGAGATTTTCAGAGTTCGGAATCCACTTTTTACAGAATCCCAAGCTCGAAAATCCAACTTTGAGGCTCCTAAATTGCAAATTTACGCTCTAAAAAGCCATTTCTACAGCTTAAATATCATTTTAAAGGCAATTGCTCAGCTCTAAAATCGAATTTGAAAGCTAAAAATTCCATTTTTAGGGTTAAATTTGCAATTTTCGGCCCAAGCGCAGATTTTTAGCCATAAAATTCACATTTCAAAGCTCAAAATCGGGCTCACAAGGTCCATGTTTAGATTAGAAAATGCCATTAAAAAGCTCAAAAATTGCAAATTTCAAGGTCAAAAACCTTATTTTAAAGTTGCATTTACTTACAATTAGCTAAAAAATCTGATTTTTCGAAGCTTAAAAATGGTACTCCAGCTCTAAAAATCTGGTTTTTTGAAGCTCAAAATTGCGCGTTTCGTCTCAAAAAACAGCTAATTAAGACTCCAGATCCCCATTTTCATGCTCCAAAATGCGAATTTACGCGCAAAAATGGCTAAAAATCGTATTTTACAGCACGAAATCCCGTTTTCAAGTTGCTGAACTGCACATTTATGCTCAAAAATGACCACTTTTATAGCTCAACTATCACATTTCCTTGCTGAAAATTTGTATATTCTGAGCCTAAAATCGTGCTTCAAGGCTATAAAAATCCAATTTCCAAAACTCAAAATTGCAATTTTAGACTCGAAAAAAAAATGAAAAAAAAAACGTCGGGTTTCAAGGCTAAAAATCCCATTTTTGATCCTAAAAATATAGTTTTTAGCTCAAAAATCAAAATTTCAGACTTCCAATCTTTAAAATTCGATTCTCAGTCTCCTAAAATGCAAATTTATGCTTGAAAATTACCATTTTTCAGGCTAAAAACCCCAAATTTCTGGGCTCAAAAATTGAATTTCCAGCCGATTTTCAGCCTTTCTGAGCTCAAAAACCAACTATTTAAGCTCCAATCCTCTTACCTTGGCCCACAACTTTCTATCCACACCCTTGACAGCGGACGGTGGTGGTAGTTCGCACCGGCTCATATCCAACTTTCCCATCTCCTCTTTTTTCTTCATTCGACTCATTTCTTTGAGCATGCAAGGCGTCAGGAATGCATCATAATCCGGCACTGGCAGATGGGTCAGATAGTTTTTCGTCGGGCGGAATGTCTGCAATTTTTTAGTAGCTTTTCTTTGAATGCTGATAAATTATCATTATTAGTGATAATTCGAAAAACCCCCGAAATTTTAAAAAAAAATCCTGAGTTTTAGGGCTTTTTGACTGAATTATCAGCTTCAAAACTGGCTGAAAAGTGCCAAAAAATTGAAAAACGGAATTTTTTTCGGATTTTCAGAATTTCAGAAAACTGAGAATTGTTGTTTATTCTGGTTTTTAGGGATTTTCGAGATATTTTTACCGTTTTCAGCTTAATTTACCGTTAATTTACCTTTTTTTTACCACTTTAGGCCAATTTCAACGATTTTCAGCAGGTTTTGAACCATTTTCAGCTCAAAATGCCCGAATTTAAGCCGTTTTTTGACCATTTTAGGTTGATTTTAACAATTTAGCTATTTTTAGATCATTTTCAGAGAAAAATTCCCGAATTTTTAAAGTTTTGTGACAATTTTCCGCTAAAACTAACCCAATTTCAGTTGTTTCTGGACCATGCTAGGTAAATTTTAACTATTTTTAGCTATTTTTGAACCATTTTCAGCGAAAAATGACCCATTTTAACGATTTTCACAACAACAACTACCGTAACCTAAAATATATGTTAAACTTTCCGTTTTTCTGTTATTTTCTCCGGGTTACTGTAGTTATGGGACCTTCCCTACCTTGCACTCGTGCTCAACAAGATTCCTCGCGAGCTGTCGGTCCGTCTCATTGTATTCCGTGTCGAGGTACGGTAACGCGTCGACGAGAACCTGAAAATGAAGAAAAATTGCTTTCTAGGCTCTAGGCCACCGTAGCGGATGGCCTAAAAATGACCTATAATTCCCTGATGTGTTTTCTAGGCCATTTTTAGGGTGGTGGTCA